>NC_081300.1:45702500-45865000 GCF_030435805.1 Mustela lutreola
GACGCTCGCGTCCGGGGAACTTGCCGTGAGACTCTACTTCCTTAAAAGTCACGCTGAGCGAAGGACCAGGACAAACCTCTTCCTAGTCTCTTGGCGAGAACAACTTTCGAGTTTGATAGGACAGCGCTCGGTGTCGGTCCCGTGTAAAGGGTTGCAAAGAGGCTCCTGAACCCTCAGCAATTGGGGAGGCTTTTTATTTTTTAAAAAAGTTTCCTGAAGTTTGCACAAGGGGTGGTTGGGCTTCTCCGCAGCCTCTGAGCGTTCAGTTCACCTGCCTTTGGAATTAATTCATAGTTGAAGCTCTGTTGGTTGTGGGTGCATGCGTCCCCCGTGTTTCCTAAAGAGGGTTCATTCTCAGGCACCTAAGATTTTCTGGGCAGTAAGTGAAGCCTTCAGTTGACGGTATTCGCAGGGACAGTCTTGGATAAGTCGATTTACAAAATACCTGGGACCAAGACCTAGGCAGTTCTTGGGTTAATAAGCAAAAAAGAAGAAAAAAAAAAGGCGATGGGAAATGAATAAAGAGGACAATTTATTCTTTTGTTATATTATCATATTGCAAAAATATTCAGATATCTTCTCCATGAAGACACAGCTTCTGATTCTACTGCCAAGCTCTAAATAAAATATTTACATTAAAAACAAAGATTCAGCTTCCATTTTCTGTGTGGGCATGGAACACAGTGGTGCTCTCCTCTATCAGCTGCTTGGATGACTCCCAAATCAGCGAATGGCCTCAGGTGGGCTGGCTGAGCTTTGGGGGTGAGAAGCTGAAGACAGGAATAAAAATAGTACGGTCCTTACTAAAGAATCCGCGTGTTTTCTTTACCTGGAAAAATACATACTTAGATGATCCTTGTCAGATGAATAATTATGAAATTAGTAGCGGTTTTGGAGAAGTAGGATGGCATGCTAGGTGGCCTCTTGTTAAATTTCTTGCCTTTTCTTCACTATTTTCATTTCTCCTGGAAGGGTCGCCTTTTTAAACAACAACAACAACCGTGCTTTAGGAATCTTCTGAGTGTGTGATTTCTGTACATTATATTGTTTGGAAGGTCACACTTGGATCATAGAGAAGTCAGGGAGGTGTTATTATGACAGATATTCTGGTATCACCATAATAATAAGCAAGAAGCAACACTTTGCTACCAGCAGGAATAGAAAAGGCAGACTTGATTCGAATCTTCTTCTTCTATGAAGAACTGATTAGTAGTTTGATCACTAAAATAAAAATTCTCATTCTAGTAGATGAGTGACAGTGTTTCAAAACCACGCAGATTACTTTCTACCAACTTGGAGGAGGCATTGGAAACCATGAAAATGCAATGTACCCTTTTAAAGAAAACATGAAGTTCTGCATTCGGTTTCCAACTTGTCTCCTAAATCCCTACTATTTCTTTAACAAACAAGGTTTAAAAGATATTTCTGATATGGCTGTCACTTTTGAGATCATAATTTGTAACTTATATCTCAGGGGAGTAGTTTACATAAGGCAGGTAAAAACATTAAAACAATATGACAGTTAAGTTTGGAGTTTTTGTTTTCAACCGAATGCTTAAAAATAAGGTCTACCAGGAAGTTCTACCAAGAATTGCATTTATTTCGTGTATTCTCATAAATTGAGTATTTTAAATGAAGAATTAGATTTGCTTAAAAATTAGGGTTTTCCGTTTGTAGCAAACTTTAATGCAATTGTCCTAATAACCCACCTCCTGAGAGTGGGTGCCAGATTTCTGGATACAGCAGGGTTATGCCCTGCTTGGTCTCCTGACCTGTCCTGAAATGCACTGAAACCGTTCAACACTGAAAAGATTCATTTTCGTATTTGTGGAAACTGTGAAATATATTTTGAAACATGCAAGTCTTTTACCCCTCCACCTCTCAAAGCTCTAGGATCCAAAGTCTCTTAGGCCACCAAGTCGTGAAACTTACTCTGTCCTTATGCTACGAAATCTTAAGAATAACCCTTTCTGTTCAATGAAAGAGAGTTACAGCTGGTCCTTGGAGGCGAGGGTGTTCAGACAATTAAACGAGTCGCCCCTTCTATCCCATTTGTGTGATTTGGATATCTATCTCAATTCCTGAGAGGAGACCTGGTATCTGAGTAGATCACCTGACAGAACATAGTTATGCTGGCAGCACGTTTTTCAAGGCAGCAAATCAGTGCATCAAATTGGTCAGTTGTGACCTATTTCTATTTTTCTTGCTGGCTCTTTAGTCTGTTTCTTGTGGTGCTTCTCTGATGGAAGTTTTCCGGCCATTTTACCAGATAAAAATGGGGTCTTTCTTTCTTTCTCTCTCTCTCTCTTTTTTTTTTTTTGAAATTTACTCCAGAAAGCACTATAAGAAGGAAAAAGTGGTCCTCTACATGAAGGTGTGATATATTCAGCAAGAGCCAAGTTATAAAGCTGGAAGGAGAGAGGGGAGCACTTAGACATTTAAATGGCCAAGTTAAACACAAGACACAATTAGGATATCTGGACCCTCAGGTGTTCATAAACCTGTACCAGGGGTCTCTAAAGAGAAATGGTGGGAACCAGAGAGAAAGTGAGCCCCCAAAGTACCTTGTTTAACTTGGCTGTCACAGTAGCTAACCCTTTGTAACTTGGCACATTTTGAAGTTATCACACTTAATGTTTGACCTTTTTCCTTTTTCCCATTTAGCTTCTTTTGTACTTATAATGCTTTTTTTAAAAAGAAGTAATTTATTAGAAATATAATGAAGTGGCAAAAATGTAGCCCTCAATTTAAAGAAGAAATGTAAACTACAGAGTTTGAATGAAAGGGCAGTGGGTTTTAAGTCCATAACCTTTTGAAAGTCAGAAAACCTATCTATTTGAAAGGCTTTCAAAATTGTGGGTGTTAAAAAAAAAAAAAATCTCAGGGAGCTTGTACTAGCCCCTAAACTGCATAGAAATGTTAAACTCTCCAGTTCTTATTTAAACACATTTCCCCTTGTTTTTCAAAGACAAAATATATTTTCTTATAGGTAGACAGGTGAAATATATATATTTTAAAAAAGTGTGGTTCTCTTATACTCCATGTGTTTTAGTTCTTAAAAAAAAAAAACCTTACCACTAGAGATTCAGTTTGGGTTTTGGAAGTGATGCCATAGTAAGAAAAAAAAAAAAAAAAGCCCTGAATTTTATGGGAAAAGACAGTTGGGTTAAGACAGTATCATACTTTGCTTTTAATTAAAACTCACTCCAGCTTTTCCCTCAAAATTCTTTTTAGATAAGCTAAGCATGGCTCTTTTTTAACAACTAGATTTTAACCTAAGGTGAGTGTTAGAAATTATAAGAAGAGATCTATATTATCTATATCTATATATTCTTTTTCGTGTGATCGTGAGGACAGAATGCTCTGATGGTGCGACATATAGCAGTGTATGCGTTTACTTTTGGATTTAGATGCTAGAAAAGCCTGATTATTGGAAACACTGCAGAAGCTCAGTGTTTGACATCCATACCCCCTTCAGACAGTTGCAGTTGGTCTTCTGTTCATCTATCAAGCAGTGACTGTTTCTTCCCTCTACCACCTCTAAATTACACCGACTAGATGTTGAAGCCATTAAATTGATTACAGTCCAATCAGTAGACAATCCGACATAAACAAAAACAGCAATTATAGTTGGCAAGAATCCCACGAGTGCTAGTCAAAGTTCCAGAACTGATGGTCCAGTGAGTCTTTTCCAAAACGCCGGATTTCACGATTTTTAGCAGCTCTGGCAGCATCTTCTTAAAGGGAGGGCACACAAATTCGTAAGATTCCACTTGGCCTTAAAAACAAAAACATCTGTTTGATGCCTGAATGGATTGTTGGCTTTTATTTATCCAGCCAAAAAAGGGCAAAAAATAGGATATTGAACATAAAAGCATACATGCAGAAATGAAATTACAAAGGGATTTGAGATTAGCAGCTTTGTATAAAGCAAGCTGTTAATAATGTTTTCTTTTTTGTTTTGCCAGGATATTCCCATATCCCTTAAATCCATTGTCATTATTGACAGCAGTGACATCCAATAGTGATGACAGCATTTTTCAACTTTTTGCTGCCAGTCATTGTACTTCTTTTTACTTGCTTTTTTTGGGTCCTTGTGAGTCTTCCAGCAAGTTTGTAAGAGATTTCTTTCCATCATATAGGAACATATATCTTCTTAAAGGGAGGGCACACAAATATGTTCCTATATCATATAGGAACATATATTTGCTCTCCTCCTCTTATTTTTAAAGAAAGCCTGTGAGAATTGACTAGTCTGGTGAATTCTTGTGAAATTCTTGTTAACATAAGTTGAAATGTACTATTAAGTATACTTGCTTGAGTTTTCATTTTGATGTAAAACCATGTGGTAAGGAGAAAGAGGTCTTGATAGTAGAAAAGAGCAATTCTACCAAGATCAATTAAGAATTTTATGAAAGTTCTGTTTTTCCTTTTGCTGTGCTTTATGAATTCATCTGACAGAATTCACGTTGCTGGTTTTAATGTCATAATTTGGTTGCCATAGAATACATTATTTAGGGCGAGGTTTAATAGATACCATGTTGAGTTTTTAGTTATTTTTAAGAGAGCAAAAAATTTTAAGACTTGGAACGCTTGCATATTTTAGTAGCCCTATGGATTGTTAAAAATGTAAATGTCATTAGGTAACACATTAAAGAATGCTTTTGAATTGAATGAAATTTTGATACGAAGGCTGATATTCCAAGTCAAACCTCTGGCTAAGTATTTTCCCAGATGTATTGAATTTTTTTTCTCCACTGACTCCTGTCAAAGGTTAAAGTTCGTTCTGTGGAGGGGATGTGTGTAACTTTCTAATCCCATTTCAGTTAAATATGAAATACGTTCCTGTTTTTTGTTTGGGGATTATGAGTTACCCTAGTTGAGACTGCATACCTTTTTTGTTGTAGTGTAAGTGTCCTTGTCTGATTTAAAACACGTTCCGAAACGTTATTATAATGCAATTAAAACTTAAACATTAAAGTTAACATTAGTAAATTTAAATAGCTCTGTTATAGTATTAATCAAATAGTGTAAGGAAAGCTTTTAAATGGTTTAAATAATTATGCAACTCTTGGCATAAAAGCCTGACACAAGATAAATCTTTGAAAACTAAGTAGAATCGTGCCTTTTTTTTTTTTTTTTTAATTTTAATTTTAGGCAGCTTGGGCTTTTAGCATGCATCACATTCCACCTCTAGTATAAGTAATTATGCCAGTTTAGTAATTATTAGAGATGAAAGAAATTCAGTAAGATACGAATTCTTTAAAACTTCAGTAGCTTCGGTTTTAGGAGGGATAATGATCAGGCAGCAGTTATCCAGCTGCCTGGGGACTCTGCCACCGCTACAAGCACTGGGCTGATCTTGGGGGTATCATTATTATAGCAGCACACACTACAGTAGGCATTTCTACTCTAGATGTCTGATTGTAGAGGTTTATAATTCGGTCATAAAAAATTCTGGATTCAAATATGACTGTCTAGAAACTCCCACTTCTTAGGGGATTGAAAAAAAAAGATAAATGTATATACACCTAAAAATTATTACTGTTGGACACCATATATGTTCCTTTCATAGGATAGCAAATGATTTTTAAAATCCTGAAAGGAAAACCCCGTATGTAGATGTGTCATTCACCTGTGTATCTGTGTTGAGAATGTATTGAGCATTTTAAGTCTTGTTTTCAAAAGCAGACGATTTGGTTTGGAAAGCATATACTATTCATTTACGAGCCTACCTCTCAAGCTGAATGTGGTCAAGTGACTGACATTCAGAATATTTATTTTCATAATAGAGCAGCTGGTCGGAATCATATTTTGGTATTTGGGTTACAAGAAACATTTTGTTACATATTTTAAAACAAAAGATTTCAGTGCCTCAGTTATCACAACTCAGTAGGAGATAGACACATACGTGGTAGGCACATACACACAAATATACTTTAATGTTCTACTTGACATGCGTTTTGCTCAGCAAATCCATATGAGTGTTTAAGGGAAAAATTGGATTGAATTGGATTTGGTCTAATAGACAATGGTATCATTGTAAGGAATATAATTTCCTTTTAGAAATTAAAATCACTTTACCATTGAGCGTCATTACTTCACTATTTTTATTACCACCACTCCTTTCTGTCTCATGGCTGGCTTCTTCCAAAGTTTCTTATCCCCTCAGTGTACTGTGAGAGATATCTCAAGAGGGAAACCCATTGGGAGTTTGATGGGAACGAAGGAGATCCATGGCTCTCATTTTTGGGTACAGACATTCCCATGGATTCATACAGAATAGCTTTGGGAAGACATGGCAAGTGAGGAGTCTGTAAGGTGAATGATAGATCACCATTCTGTGGGGGCGGGGGGAGGGCACCGTGTCCAGGAATCTAACATACGTGGCAGCGTTTTAAACTCTATATTGATTTTTAGAAACAACTTCTAGCATTTCATACGTGTCCTCTAATACTATTTTTCTTCACGGTAAAACCAGATTAGGTCTCATAAGTGGATGAATAAGACTAAATAGTAATTACTTTTCTCATTCCTAATGACTTAGCTTGTCTCGGTTGTTTTGAGTTTATCAGACATATGTTTTCCCTCACTGGTATCACACTTCTGTCTTTTCTTATTTTTATACATTAAAATAAGGCAATTAAGTATTCAGAAAGAACGCTTCACTAAGGCGCAGTGAAGCCAACACAGAGCTGTTGGCTGGGAGGTTGTGCTCTCATGAGTTCATTGGAATGTTTTGTCCATTGGCTCATATATGGAGTCTGAAGTTGCTGTGTGCGTTATGGAGGGTGGTAGGGGCTGTCAGTGTACTGTATGAAAAGTTAGATGGACTGTTCGCAGAGGCAAGGGTTAAAAAAACAAACAAACTGTGGGCTCAAGAGAGTGCACATTAATTCCTGGAAAGAGCAGAGTAAAAACAGAAACCGTTATGGTCATAAGTATCATGACTTGGATACTAGTACTAGTAGGGAGATGGTTGGAGAGTAGGAAGGGCAAGGGGGCGAGTTCTGATGTTCTGTCTGCACATTTTTTGGCAAGCCACTTAACCTCTGTTCTCTAGGATTCGGATTTCCTCTCTGTAAAATGAGGGGGCTCATTTCATCATTTAACAAGGGTTTTTTTTGTTTTTGTTTTTGTTTTCCCCTGGTGCTTATTTTGTTCCTGGCCTTGTGCTAAGTTCTGAGAATTAGGTTGTGAACCAAGCAGACAGAAGCCTTGCTCTTCAAAAGCTTATGGTCTAGGAAACTAAATGAGATTTTAAATATCTTCCATTGCTTTTTAATTTAGGGAAGGAAGCAAAGCAAATGAGGACAAAAGGACTCATGTATATGATATATTCCCTTTCTCAGCAAATTAAGTCAGTTAAAAAAGTTAGATCAAATGAGTTTCAAAACATTTTTGGCACCAAAAGTTGGTGAGCTTTAATTTTTAAGAATAGTGAGCAGTGTTTCCTCTTGTAATTAGAAGATAAATACGTTCACTTGAACTGAAACCGCTAAACACAATCTATAGAATATTCCCGTCTCTTTTGGATTTAGGTCATTGATTTAGCAGTATCTTTTACTCCTCCTAAAAATCTGGATACCATTTTTGAAAGTTAATCGTGTGGTATTAAAGTTCATTGTTTAAAAAAGTCCAAGATTTATGTCATCCTTTAAGATAATTGAAGGCTCTTAGAGAGTGTATATGATGCTGATATGCTGATATTTAAAAAAAAAAAAAAAAACTCAGCAACACCAAACTTCAGTTAGAAATCCCCGCCATATAAAATTGAGGTGAAACCAGTCACAAGGAACTCATTCCATTAAATATTCAGGAGTGGAACCCTAAGGAATGAAACAAGTTTATATTGAAAAGTCATAGTGCAGGTTTGACTATCTCTCCCATGGGAGACAAGTGAATGCTTTGAAATAAACTTTGACAGAATCATAGATCTTAAGCATAAGACAATTTAGAGATAATGATATTGGGTGTCTTGATGGTCTTCATGTTCAAAGATGTGAGTGTTGAATGAATGGTGATGGTGGAGTGTAACTGACCGAAGAAAAAGATGATCAACATGAAATCCCTTTTGCCTCCTCCAAAATCATATAGGTCATTTACATAAGTATTGCATCATTATACCAAATTTTTAATCTTCAAAATAAAACCATTACAAGATAATAACACCATTTTATAGCTCCTGTTAAATGTAACTGTTTTTTTATCCTTGCTGATCTGCATATTTAAACCCAGTCTGAGTGCGATGGGCTGGCTGACCCCTGGGATGGCTCCCCAGCTCTCCTGTTTGCCTCTGTGTCCCTGAGTCAGAGAGTGCTCAGCTAGGTGCCTGACTCATACTTCATACCTGGTGCTCCGTAAACTTCCGAGCACTTCACTTTGTTTCTTGCTGAAGGAATGAATGGGTTGATGACTTTTGATTCCCTTCTATCTCTAATATCGTAGAATTCCCATACTGAGAAATTGTAATTCTGGCAAGTTGATCAATAATTCATATTAATGGGGCAGGCATGCTTTTTAAGTTGTGAACTTGATTGCATTGCAGCTGATGGAACAAAACCAAGCAACAGAGGTTCGATGGTCTTACTTTCCCCTATGATTTCTTGTCCAGACCCCTGTTTAGGGAGCTGATAGAGAAGAACATGTATATCATGCACTGAACCATCCTCAGGACTTTTATAAGGAATCTGACTCTATCCAAGTTTTGGAATTTCCATACAGCAATCGGCAGTTTCTAGATGAGAGCCTAGGGCCACCTCACTAGGGGATTGTCATGTCTCACTGGGAGCAACTCTAAAAGCCATAGCCACTTTGGACTAGACATCATGCGTATGTATGTATGAGTGTGTGACCAACTCTGTTTGCCTAGATGTTTGCAGTGGGATGGGTATGAACCTGCAGCAGTACAAATGTTTGAGCCAAGGTCAAAGTGTGTTGCTTTAAGGACAGCATTTTAATTTAGTTTGACTTCTGTTGGCTAGTCATCTTCAATTCATGTTCATCCATTTGCCCAGATGCTGGTACCATTTTCATATAGCAGCATGGCCCAAACCTTTTCATGATTTTCACGGCTTCATGTTGCATCTCCTCTAGGCGTAGACCGTGAATTCACAAGTCAGTTTTGTACAATAATAAAGATTCGAATATTATTTTCATTTCTTAAGGGTTTTCCTGACCCACCCGAGTTAAAATGACTCTTCTCTTTATTATTCCCTCTATACATCACATACCACAGAAATCATAGCACTAAATTGGTTTTCTGACTTGTTGAGAAGTCTTCTGAGATCAAGGCTTGCTCTTTCTTTCTTCCTTTCTCCCTTCCTTCCTTCCTTCCTTCTTTCCTTTCAGGTTTTATTTATTTGAGAGCCAGAGAGATAGTGAGAGAGAGAGAGAGGAGAGAGAGAGATTGATCATGGTGGGGGGAGGGGAGAGGAAGGAGCAGGCTCCCTGCTTGGGACTTGATCCCAGGATCCGGACTCGATCCCAGGACCCTGGGATCATGACCTGAACCTAGGGCAGACGCTTAACCCACTGAGCCACCCAGGCTACCGAGGGCTGTTTCTTTTCTTGAATCCTTAATTGCGTAAATCTAGATGGTAAACAAACAACTGTAGTAATTCAGTCATTTGTTTCATCAACAAATATTGACTGCATGTTCATCTTTTACCAGTCTAGAAGTGCTCAGAGTTGGGGTTGTTATGAAGGACTTACAACCAAGCAGTGGAAGCACATTAGATGGACAATTAAATAGATACTAATAATTTACCATCATGTGGAAGGAAAGCACTGGGTGTTATGTGAACATTTCACCAATATCAGGGAGGTCAGGAGAGGATCACAGAGGAAGCACTTTCCAACCAAATCTGAAGTTTAATTAATTTATTTTTGATTTTTTATAAACATATAATGTATTTTTATCCTCAGGGATACAGGTCTGTGAATCGCCAGGTTTACACACTTCACAGCACTCACCATAGCACATACCGTCCCCGATGCCCATAACCCCACCCCCCTCCCAAAGCTTCTCCCCCCAGCAACCCTCAGTTTGTTTTGTGAGATTAAGAGTCACTTATGGTTTGTCTCCCTCCCAATCCCATCTTGTTTCATTCATTCTTCTCCTACCCCCTTAACTCCCCATGTTGCATCTCCACTTCCTCATATCAGGGAGATCAAGTTTAATTTTTTTTTTAAGATTTTATTTATTTATTGGAGGGGAGGAAGCATAAAAAGGGGTCGGAGACTCCCTGCTGAGCATGGAGCCCTGACTAGGAGATTCGATCCCAGGACCCTGAGATCATGACCTGAGCTGAAGGCAGACCCCTAACCCACTGAGCAACCCAGGTGCCCCAAGTTTAATATGTTTTGGAATGCTATTAAACAAGGTCATGCATTCTGTAGGAATTTCTAGTTGAGCATTGATTATGTGTCAGGTACTAAGGATATAGTAGGAACAAGTCAGACCCCGTTGCATGTGGGTTTCATGAAGCTCTCAGTCTGAAGACTTATTGAGATGATTCTTTGTTTCCCTCATGATGTTGTTTAACTCTAGCCAGTACTTGGTTTTGCAGCAAGAGTATGCTTTTAATTCATACAAGTGTCATCTCTTTTATATAATTTGCATTTGGCTAACTTGTGTTTAAGTTCAGGCCATCCTTTGTTTTTCCACTCTTAAGTAAACTACCCTAACTACATCTGTTGAGGTTTTTTTCATCATTAGATCTACTTATTCTTGCAAACATCTGGATTTCTTTTTGTTCTCATAATGTTGTCTAAATACTGGATAAACTCACTCATTTTGGTATCATAAGACAATTTAACAACTCTCCCCCATTTTGCCTTGTAGATACTTAAGAAAATGTATTCAAACTGTGCAATATGTTTCTGCTTACGATCTTTGCAAATTCTTAGCACAATTTCCACATCAAGGAGTTCAGTAAACACTAGAATATGACAGTACATCAGCAATCTGATTCTGTACTTGTATCTTCTGTATAGTACATTCTATAATTGAAAACTTACACAGAGAAAACTGGAAGATCGTAAAAAAGTAATCTACCTACCCAAACTTTTTAACTCACATTTTTTAGACATTTTCTGTTCTTTGGATTCATAATAGTATTATTCACGAAGTCCCCAAACAGCAGTCTGTGAGCAGGTAAGTTTGGATATCTTTCCTTCCCCAACACAAGTGAGAGAGGTCTCCATGCTCCTTCCCTAAATATATTTCCTAGCAGCCCCTCCATACCAACTGTGAGGACCTCTCTTTTATTCTAATAACAGTGTACTATCTCTTTTATTCTAATAACACTGTACTATCCACGCCATGATATTCCATCAATCTGCCCTTCCCCGACTGATGGCCATCAGCTTCTTTCTCTTTATTTACTTGTTTGCTTGATTTACTATTTACAGATGTTGCTTCGATAAGCATATACACATTCTTGCTGACATGTATGATTTTATGAATGGGATAAATTCCCCAAAATGGGATTGTGAGGTAAAGGGAATATGTAAGTCACATTTTGATGGATCTTGCCAGTGTGCCCTCCACAGAGGTAATTCCAGTTCACACCGCTGTTAGCAGCAGGGATGGAGAGGATCTGTGTTTAAATACTTTATCTTTACTAATGTGACTTGCGAAACAAGCAAACTGGTATTTCATTGACATTTTAATTAGCATTTCTATAATCATGAGCATCCTTTCCTATGTTTATACATCATTTGTATTTATTTTTCTGTGAATTGTCTTTGTATTTCCTTGGCTCTTTTGTCATTGGTTTGAAAGCAGCTCATCTTAATAAAATTACTCCTTTGACTTAAGTGTTGCAGATAGTTCCTCATTTTGACTTTGTGTGTGGTAATTTTTTTTTTCTTTTGTCGTACAGAAGTTTAAAATTATTTATTTTCAGTTTTGTCAGTGCCTTCCCTTGTAAGTAACAGATTCTGTGTCTGACATAGAAAGCTTTTTTTTTTTTCCCTTTTCTGATCATTCTTATTAGTTTTTAGTTTTGTCTGTCCCATTAAACTGGCTGCAGGGTCTTGTCTAGTCCCCTCCCACCTGTTTCCCCAGTGCGAAACCACATTTCTAGAAATGTAGTAGGTGCTCAGCAAACATTGAGTTGGTGGGTCAGTATATATGGTGGTTAAGATCATGGCTGTTAAGCCAGACTACCCTGGGTTGAAATTCTAGTCTGGTTGACCTTGGGCAAGTGATGATATCACTTTGGATGATAGTTTCTCTATCTGTAAGTGAGGGTAATAGTAGTATCTAATTTATAGAGTTTTTATGAGAATTGAGAGTTAATTCATGTCAGCGCTTAGAATAATGTCTGGCAAATAAGAAGTACCTAGACAATGATTTTTACTCTTAGTCTCGAAGGTTTTCTGTCTTGCGAGGAAGTTCTTCCTCCCATGGTATACAACTATTTTCTGTTCTAAAAAATTCTTTTTTGGTGTGGTTTAGGAGTAGGGATTTCTGTGGAGCTGCACACAGCCTTTTCAGAGGCCTGTCTTGGGTGGGTTCTTTGCAGATGTCTTTGCTAGGTTCAGTGTCATGGCTAGCCCCTTCACAATGGCCGAATTAGTGCCTGGTTCCAAGCTGCATTTTATACGTTGTCAATGTAGACAGAGTAATGAAAGAAAAATTCCTGTAGAAATTCCAATTAAAAGATAATGGAAGCATAAAGTGGAGCTAATTAATTTTAGAGCCTCTGCCATCTTTTTTGGTAAGTCAGGTCTGTGTTTTTGAGGTTCTTTGCAAAAGGGCCAATGCTAATTTACCAAGGTAGGCTAATTGTTCTTGGGAGAGGAACTAGAGACAAATAATTCACGTATCATTATGAAGGTTTAATCATAGTAGATTTATTAATAATCCTTAAATTAAAAAGGTAAATCTAGGTTTGCGTTTACATAGGAATTAACCAAACAAGGGGATGCTTTTCTACATCACCATACTCATCAGCACATTTATCTAGAAGCATTTTCTTCAAGCCTTCAGAGTGGAATCCAGTGTTGTCTGGAAGCACTTGCGAGTACAGAGTGTGAAGATGGACGGAGGACCCAGGACTGTCACTGCTGTTAACTACCAGTCCGTGTCTGGCTGGGGCTAGCCACGGTTTTCATTTTATGTGAAATCAAAAATGCCCCTTATTTGGGGGCAGATTGTCGGAAATTTCTTTCCTTTTAACTTCTCCTCCATTCTATTCTGCGGTAAATCCTAATGGTTCATTTTGCTTTATTTTTATTTCCGTGGCCTCCCCTGGCTCGTTCGGCCACTAGCTCTACTGCGTTTAGTTCATGAAATTTTCCTATCCCCACTTCAGGGTTGCTGGGCTCCAGGGGTCCCTTCGGGCTGGAGAAACCCAGCCACCGGCCGCTGGTTGACCTGCACACTCGTCCGTCCGTCTGCTGTCCTCTCTGTGGCTGCTACCGTCTCTTTTTATTGTCATGAAATTGTCACTGTCTTAAAGTTGCCTTTCTATTCGGACCAAGCCTAAAACCTTAATATATCCAATCAGATGACTTTCTCATAGCCATTTATATTTTTTTCCCTTCAACCTTAATGCTAAATGAAGTGAGAGAAATAGTAATGAAAATCAGAGTGGAGAGAGTCAAGAGGATTGTACGAGGCCGCTTTTAATGAGTGGAATATCCTTCAATGGATAGTGAGTGACAAAAGAAATTCCACTTCGAGATCATTTAAAATAGATGTTCTAGAAGATGTGTTAGGAAGGGTGTTTTGTTTGGCCTGAGAGTCTCAGGGAAGAGTTAAGGAGCAAGCAAGGTGTAGAGTGTTCCGAGGGGTCAAGATTTAGTGCCCCCATCTCCCCGTTGCCTCTGAGATCCAGACCCAAAAGCATTAGTGCCTCATTCCAAGTCACCCTAGGACATCATGATGCAAAGAGGGGAGAATCCTAGTCTCTTGATTTCTAGTTTTACGAATTGCCATTCCCAGGTATGCACATTCTGAACTGTGGAAGGAAAAGTGACTTTCCCTGACTCTCACAAGAGCCCAAATCTGGGCCTCACTGCTCTGGGAGATGACCTTCTGTACTCAAGTTTTAGCTGTCAGGGTCTCAGGCTTTTGGTCCTGGGGCTACAACCAACATGATCCAGTAAGTTGACCCTAGGGACCCAGTGCCCGACAGGCCTGTGTTTGAATCCTGCATCTTGCTGAACCTTTGTAACCCTCATTTTTCTTACCAATAAAATGGCAAGAATCTACTGCACAAGATTGTTGTATCAGGGGCGCCTGGGTGGCTCAGTGGGTTAAAGCCTCTGCCTTCAGCTCAGGTCATAATCCCAGCATCCTGGGATCGAGCCTCACCTTGGGCTCTCTGTTTGGTAGGAAGCCTGCTTCCCCGTACCGCCCCCCTTCCTTCCCCCACCCCCGCCTGCCTCTCTGCCTATTTGTGATCTCTGTCAAATAAATAAATAAAATCTTAAAAAAAAAAAAAAAAGATTGTTGTATCAGGTAACAAAAGTAAGGTACCCAACATGTATCTGGCTATAAGCAAGTTAGTAACTAGTCGTAGCCTTTTATTATGGAAGAAATTCATGGGGCAGTTGAGGAAGAATGCACGTTTTATCCTCTGTTTCCCTGTTCTGCAAAGTCCTGAAGGGTGATACAGTTCTGCAGGCTTTTTGTGTCCTGCAGAACGTATTTCCCCTTCTGGAGACAGCCTGGGAGAAACTGTGTGAATTTTTGTATTAAACTTTTAGGAACCATTCTCTACAATAAAAGGCGGGCAATGGATGTGAGCTCACTATTTATGGCAAATAGTTTGCATTTGGGAATCTCTTTAATGTTCCTGAAAAGGCTGTGTATTTGTTTCATTTGATCTGAAGTGCATCTTACGTCGGTTATTATTATTCCCATTTTATAGGTGAGGAAAGTGAGGCTCCTCCAATAAGCATGGCTGACGTAGAAAAAGAATGTAGACTTCTGGACTTGAAAATGGACAGTCTTCAGTCTCACAATTTTCAAATAGGAGAGGCAGGACCAACCTTAAGCCAAATCAGGAGGTGGACATAATTAATCCTCTGGCCCCCACATTTCTCCTCTGCTGTTCCCTTTTTCTTAAACATCTAGACCTCAGTTCCCTCCCCTATTCCACCTCCCCAGAGAAAGTTACTTCTACAAGAAAAAAAATTTATTAGTCAGTTATACCTGAAAGAGAATTAAAAGCAGTGGAAACCTGACAAATCCCTAATTGTGTGATTAAAGGCTTTGGCTGCTGATAAAAGCATTGCATGCCTCAGAAAGCTGATCTGGGAGGTCTTGGAGAGGAGGTGGTGCTGGGGTGCTGGCGCAAGAGATCCAGGAGTGTTTTCCCATTGCTGGTAAAATCTCAGCAGAAAGACATCCTCCCAGAAGCTGAGTAGACCTTCAAAGGTCTTCCTTGGGATACTTTGACTCAAAGTTCAGGAGATTGGCTAAGGTGGAGCCCACTAATCTGAGTGATAGGGGAAAATGAGGGATGGTTGTGCCTGCAAAATTATAGCAGTGGATCTGACTTGGGGTTGAATAGGCTCCTGGTAACATTGCATTAGCTGTTCAAATACACTGTGTGGAGAAGCAAATTCCGATTTCCAGCTGGTACGTTACCTTCTTTAAGCAATGTCTGTTTTCTTTGAAATATGCTACCTTTTTTGCACAAATTTTCTTTGTGCTATGAAGAGATGGACATAACTGTTGGGGATGGGCTGCCCCAAGGACTGGTGGGACATTGGTGTCATCTGTGGAAGGACTTGGGCATGACACATCACCATTCCTGAAAAAAACGACTTTAATTCTGATGTCTTCTGTATGGCATTTCAGAGTTGGCACTTACTTTTTTTTTTGGATTGTGTTGGCTGAAAAGGAAGTTTCAAAAGCATTGGATTTTTTAAAATTAAAAGCAGCAGTAGTAGAATTGATTTCATTAGATCCCTTGTTACGCTTTTCAGAAAATAGGATGAGATATGGCCCTCCTAGTTCACCATCTGAGAACATGCATGCTACTTCCCCATGTGTATTTACTGAAAATTATGTTTGTGAAATGTGTATATATATATATACATATGCACACACACACACACACATATATGCACACACAGATATATGTGTATTTGCTTATTAAATCACATGGTGAAAAAGCAAAATGACTAAATATGGGTGCTTATTTATCAGCCATTCTCCTTAATGATTGATTGATTTAGTTAATTCACTTCATACATATTTGGAGATTATCTGATAATATATCCTCATTTAAAGTATGTTTATATATAACATAAATGCTGTATATACATATATACATATTACAATACACATGTTACAATATACATATATTTAATATATGCTCACATTACCTTGACAGGTCAGGATTGAAACAATATAAGTGGGAACATATTTCCACAAATGACTATTAATTTATAGTTACTAAGATAATGGCATACACGTTCACTTTCAGTTCTATATGGGTAGCTCTGTAAATTGTGTATTGATTATGCTAATGGCATTGGTGTCTTTATTACTTGTCTGCAGATACATGCAGATTGAATGCACATTTGGCAAGATTGTCATTCTGTAGGGAAAAATGCATTTTTAAAATCTGGTTTTTGGAAAGATTGAGTTAAAACTAAAGAAAAACATTAATTAAACACATATAGAAACTTAAGGAATTGTGTTCTAAGAAATGAAGAGTTCAGTTAAAAAGTTAAAAATGATGCTGTTATATTTCCTTTGTGTCATATTCATTAAGGGAAGTCTTGCAGAAATGGTATTCATTCAATAATGATCTATTTTTATAGTTTATTTTTGGTTGTGTTGCTTTTCTTGTTTTGTTTATCAGGTCAAAGGAACCGTAGACATTTAGGGTTGCATGTATTTTGAAATTTATTAGCTCAATTAGAGGAGAACAGAATGAATTTCTTTTTTTCCAATTATACATAAATTTTCTTGTATTTTGTAATAGCTCATAAGTCATAAATCATAGCCCCACATTTTGCTCTGATCTTTCATTATACAAACATGTATCTATTTGGTAGGATTTTTCTCTTTTCTCCTTTTTGTTCTTTCACTGAGCCATCATGGTACCAATGCAGTGGTTTAGAAACCTCTTTCTTATCTTCCTGAATGGGATCACTTCTTAGAAAGTGGGCCTTCCACTTTCAACTCAGAAAGAAAATTTTAAAAGAAAATTTAAAAAAAATTTAAATAATTCGTTTTCAAAGCATTTTCTACTTTATTGTAATTACAGTTGGATTCCCCAATTTGAGAACCAATAAGAGCTGCTATAGGGAAGAGAGAAAAACAACATCAACAACAAAATTTTCATATTCCTGGATGATATGAGTGCATTTAATACGATTTATTATTCAAGTCCCCAAATTTTGTCTTTAATTCACAATCTCGAGACAAATCCAGTTGTCCTGGTCTTTCAAATACAACATTTAAAATTTAGAAGAGGACCTTCCCAAATTAAAAAAAGAAAAAGAAAAGAAAAAGCAAAGTCACTAATCAAGAGAATTGAATGATAGAATTGGATTGATTTTTGTGAATGTTAATTTTGTGAATTTTCCTCTCAAAACGTAAAGATGAGCACTGCTACATTGCGACAAGCGAGTGTTTCTTGTTCAAAACAAAATACTTTCTCCCTAAGCCAGGGTTTCAGTAATTGTTGAGACCATTAACTTTAAGTGTAGAATTCAGAAATACTGTTACAATTGGATTGGTGTTATCTAAAATAGCTAAAGTAATAAGAACAGTTGGTAGAAGTATCAGGGAGTATGATGTCTGGAATACAAAGGCTTTTTGCCCCAGGTTTTCTTTGGCTGGGGTGGAGTGAATGTTTCTAGGCTACAGCTTATTTGCTACATTTAAGGAGGAAATAAGCAGACCCTTTCCCAAACATCCAAATGTCTAGCTCCTAGGTTCAAGTATGTTTCATTGGTGATTGTAGTTGTCCGAAGAAACGTTTTACAGTATTTCTGAAAAAAGAGACATTAGAATCAATCGTTTCTGGTTTTAGTCAAATTTTGGATTTGTTTTCCCTTGGCTGTGTGTATGTTCGAAATGCGACTAAAGTAAAGGGAATCTCACCGAAGGCCTGAATCCCCACAGGTGTCATGGGGACCCCTGCAAATCTCTTGCACTGGATTAAAAAGTTAGCTGGTGGGATTGTGATATTTCTGGCCAGTCTCTCTCCAGTTACGGCTTTGGTGGGATTATGGATAAAAGGCAAACTCTGGGTGTGAACACAGTGAGAAAAAGTAAGCCATTAACCTCGATTAATACACCTGTTTTAAAACCAAGACCATCTCCAGGAATGGCTCTCCTACAGCCTGTACCTGGAAGTCATAAGCCAGCTCCTCGCTTTCTTATGGCTACACACAGTGTACAGTCCTGTCTCTGTAGTGACTCCTGTGCCTTTTTTCCCCCCTGCCATGGACTGTTTGCACTCTATTCCCTCCTTTCCTGCCTCAGGTCATAGCCTTCAGACTGGTTTCCCTGCTTCCAGATCTGGTACCCGAACAACCTACCCTCTGCATTTCCAGTGGGGCATCTTTCTAAAAGGGAAGCGAGATCCAGCCCCTCTCTCCTTCTGTCCTCCCGTGACTTCCCCTGGTTCTGAGGTTAGCACGTGAACATTTAGCTCACAGTAGTTCCTTCATGATCTAGCGGCTTTTCCATCCTCTTCTCTGCCAAGGCTCCCCCCCTACCCCCACTCTGTGCAGCACCCCTCATTTCATTAGCACAGAAAAACTTGTACTTCCTGGAAGGCATCGTGTGGTTTTATGCCTCTGTGTGCCTTTACCAATGTTTCCTTTGTTTGGAGAGCCATTTTCTACTTGTCCCCAGGGCTACCCATCCTTTCAAACTTAATCCAAGCTGCTCTTCTTTAGGTAAAAATTTCCTGCTCTGCCCTATGTGATTTAAATGCCCTGGTCTCTGGGCCTCTCTGAGTACTTACCCCACCTTCTGCACTCATGGATTTACTCATCTGTAAATCCTCCCTCCCCCACGCCTGCACTCATGCTTGCCAGCCCTCTCACATCAAGGCAGATGCAGAAAAATGCTAAGTTTCGAATGACGCACTCCGGTAAATGGGAAGGCAAGAGGACCACAGTGCCATCATCCCAAGCTGGACGTGACCGCTTCCAGGACTGAATGAGAGAATCCCGCAACACCTGACCAGACCCGCTCTTGACCTGCCAGTTGGGAAACTCTGTGGCAGCTTGCAGGCTCCTTGGGACAAGGACCAGGTCTCAGGCTTTACATCTCCAGGGCCTTAGCCAAATGCCTCTCGCTGAGCATCAGTGCTTAGTAAACAGTCATTTGCTGAAGGTGTGACAAGGCAGCCATTGTAATTCAATTTGAAAGTTGAATGACTTTAAGGCAGGAGTGCATTGATAAACACTCTTTATGAAAGTTGTAGTGCTCAAATTGCTTTCATCAAAATTGTATGTTCAGGATAAAGAGGGGTGAAGTGGAGGAAGAAGTGGAAATTGGAGTAGGATTCTGATCAGAAGGGGAGAAAGTTTTTTTTGGTTCCAAGGAGTGTGTATATGGTTCTCTGTGTGTGTGTGTGTGTGTATGTGTGTGTGTGTGTGTGTTGTTGATGTTGTTGTTTTTAACCTCTCCCAAGGTGAATTTTCCCCCACTTAGCATTTTCCTGCAAGGGATTCCATTGTAGATAGAAGAGTTGTAATAAATTCATGTTTGGCATGTTCTCCTTGATTATAGTGCATCTGTGATATTTCTCTTTGGTCTTCAAGGACCTCGATAGACCTGTAGAACAATCAAGCAACACCGCGGAAATTCTAAATTCAACAGCGTGATTTTGTTTAATAGAGAGATCATTCTTTCTGTCTGGGAAGATTTTATAGACAAAAGAAAGAGCAAGTACATACATAAAAGGTTTTTTTTTTTTTTTAATGTAAGACAATTTAATAACTTTCCGAGAATAGAGTGGTTGCAAATAAATGTTGCAGGAAAAGTAAAAAGCATATTTTTCTCCTTGGCCGCATGAGCTCTTCAGACCTGTTGGTGTCTGACAGGTGCTGGTGCTGGCCGGCGCTGTCCTGCCTGGCTGAGGACTGGGTTTTGGGTGTGCATCCTTGGCTACCCGCACTGGTTTCTTTTGTTTTTGTTTTGTTTTGTTTGTTTACCTTTTCTTGACAGTAGAAGAAAAAAAAACGAGGCAGCAGACCAGCAGGCGGGGGTGGGCCAGACGGCTGCACAGTCTGGCAATGCTACATTCCTTCATTACAGCCTGCTTGCCATTTTATAACAGTGTGCGATTTATTCTCCCTAAATCTGTTTTCATCTTATGGGATTTCAAGTTAGAATGCATAGCTAGAGCCCAGAAAGCACAAAATAATGATCCCGCCCTTTGGTTTTTGAAAACTAGGAAGGCTTTCTGTTCCCTGTTTAACTCTTTGTAGCCTGAAGGTAACTTTTCCTCTGTTCTTAAAAAGTGTCAAGATACCTCAGTGAATGTAGTTTGAACCTGCTTATACCCGAGGAATGATTCTGGACATGGTTTGCCTTAAACAGAGAACATTTGGTTTTTCTTTTTAGGCATGGGGCTTCCAACCATGCCAGTAAACCATAGAGCTAGCTGTACGTACAGATGTGAACTTTAAAAACAACATTAGACGGTTGGTGATTATTTGATTCCATCATTTGTAGTGATTTGGGGGACTTGAGTGGGAGTTGCATTTGTATCAATTATTTGTTTACTTATTTATCGCAGAGTTTCTGAGAAGGAGACACCAAGTTTTAATGCTCTCTTAATTTTTAGACAAAGTCTTTAGAAGAAAACAGAGGCAGCTTTCTCAAGTGACAAAAACAGCGTATTTTTACTAGCCCACTAGTAGTGTAGTGTTGGGCCCACTTTTTCTTGAACGTTTACTTTTTTTCATAGTTTTGGGTAATTAAGATCCAGGAGGTCACGGTCATCCCAGTGCAGCCAAGAAGTATCTGTTTCTGTTTTTTGGGTTTTTTTTTTTTTAGGCAGTATGCACTTTTTAGTTGGCGATTTCTTGAACTTACTGGCATCGTGTGGCTTGATTTAAGATTGAGTAATTCATGCCATGGTTGTTTAATTTGGTGAAAAGCTGGCTATGACCAGAGAGCAGACTGTTAGGAAATGGTCATGTTTTAAGTTTGCGTGCGTGTATAAGTGGAGTATTTTGGGCTCATTCATCTCTTGCCAATCTTCATTGTTAAGTAATCGTCTTGCATTCATATTTACATCATCTTCAGAATCCTGTGTTTCTGCCACTCTGGTAAAAACTGACTCGGGTTTGTAAGGTAGAGCTTAGTGCTTGGAATTCATCAGGAAAAGCCTCCTTTGTATCTCCTGCAAGAAGGACCGAAGGCCTGCACTGTGTACTGGCTGCCAGAAGTTTTTATAGTAATACTTTGTATCTAGGCTCTGGCTCTTACCATTAAATGTGCTTTTTATAGAGTACCAAGTTATAAATGTCGTGCAGCTACGGCATATTAATCTTACTGCAAAGATTTAATGAGGCAGTTGTTTTGCGATGGACACTAGTGGGAGAAGGGAGCGACAGAGTTTTACTTTACCACTGAGCTGCAGAAATATTCCTTGCCTGGTAATAATTATAACCACATGATCTCTTAGTTTTTCTTTCTTTTGCCAGTGCTTTTCCATGCAAAAGTGGCTTGGAAGGAGGTCCATTTCTAGGCAGTGAAATGGGTTGGAAATTGGGCTGTTTTCTCAGTGGTTTGACATTTTAGCTTTGATCAGGCATGGGATCCTTGTTGCACGGAGAGAAATATGTAAGATGAGTTTCAAGAATACAGATAGTCTTTGCCAGTCCACTGAGATGGCTTTTAGATATTCATTACTTTGACTTGACTTTTATATAGGTTATAAAAAGTAAATGTGGTGAAACCTCATTTTTACATGGACAGAATAGAATTTCTGCTGGTTGGCCTTAAACTGATCCCGCACTTGAAATTAATTGAAGTCCATGGGTTTATTGCCTCCAACACTTTTAAGCCAGTGCAATTTTTCATTTTCCCCAAAGTTGAAATTTTATTAAACCAAGTTATAGCAATAACAACCCTATGAAGGGGAGGATGAGAAGGAAAGCACCACCTGCCAGAGAGCATAATAAGGGGAAAAACATACTTCTTTTGAGTTTCCATTTATAAGTAAAGTTAACAAAATTGGAAACAGAGAGCTGCCATTTATTTTTTGTAATAATAATTGTGTCTTTGTTCCAAAATTAAGTCTTTTATCCAGGTTAGAACACTATCCATGCAGGGCTTCACAGCAACCTTTAGAAGGGATGAGCTGGGAAGCAGGTGGTGCCGTGAGCTCAGTAGTGATGGACGTCACAGGTCTGAGTGGCGTCCTTTAGGTCAAAGGACAGAGAGTCCTGTCTGCAGCTGGGATGGGGTTTGCGGTTGTAGTGCAGGGATCTGTGGATATTTAAAAATACTGCCCTTCAGGGTAGTTGGGAGCACAACAATCGAGTTGAAAGAAGAGTTGTCTTTCTTGAAGTGGTGTTGGGAGAAGGGCAGTTCTTACAGGCATGAACCTTGTATTTATAACCCCTTAGGTTGAAGTCAGAGACTTGAGTGGCTCGCAGAGTAATACAATTATTTTTTATGATTGGATCTCAAAGGACTTTATAAAAACTGCATAACTAAGGCCATGTGCAATTATTGAAGTGTAGCCACCTGTGGGAAAGAAATGGTCGACCATGTAAGCTTTCCAGAATCTTCCTTACATCAACTGACTTTAGGAACGGAGCCTCCTAACACAAATAAACATCTTTTGAATGGGCGAGAAATAATTCTTCATGGGAGTGAAGGTTGGGAAAAAAAATCTACTCGCAGAGAGAGAGCAAGAGAGAGAGAGAGACTGAGATCCTAGCACTCGTTACGCCAAGACATCATAGGCTACAATCCCACCCCACACCCCAAGAGGGTCCCTCTTAAGTGGTGACCTAAAAACAAATTCGCCAGTTGGCTGGAGCCTGCATCCTAAAGTTGCAGCAGAAGTGAATAAGCTTGACTGACTTCAGTCCCTAAAGGTTTCTATCTGTAAATGCAGCAGTGGAAGCAAAAACATTTTTTATTAGTCTTAAAATGACCCTTATTTTAATAACTAGCCACAGTGTCAGAAGCACGGACAGGAGTCATCCTTAAGCTTTGAAGAGTTCAAGCATCATGCGTGCATTCCTATTTGTTTGATATTTTTGATACTGGATTCGTGTAAAGTGTCCATATTCTTGAATAATAAGGAAAGTGAGTTTTTTACCATTTTTTCTCTGCGTGCTACTGAAAGTATTCAGAGTGTCTTCTTATTTAAAAACAAACAGGCCTGCAAACTTGATGCATAGCATTTAAATAATCGTATTAAAATTCAGACCTAGCCCCCACATTTCCCTCAGTGCTATCAGTTTTATGAGAAACTGGAATCTCATGCTAAACAAGGGAGAATATTCAGCGTGTGCCGACTGCCTTCCAACAAGTGCTTAGTGGTGTGAGGGCCTGTCTGCCGGAATTGGGACGGTTATTTATTTTCTGGACTTTCTTTCTAATTTGGCAGTATTCTAGCACATAGTTTTAGTTTGTTGGAGATCTTTGAACCACTGCCTATTTGTTGCGTCTGCGGCTCTACATGAAACATCTGAAACCAGCAAAGTCAAATGTGATGGGATCATCGTGCCAATTTTGGGAAATGTAGGCATGTAGGTACTTTTTAATTCGGTGGTACCCGATCTGTTCCTGTTTATAGCAAAAATAGCAGTTGAAGGACTTTTTATGTACGTTCTGTTTCCCCCTCACTCTTCTCCCTTTTTATCATCACTAAGTAATATTTACTAAGCCCTCACCTGGCCACAGTGCTATGCTGGGCAAAGTACAAGACACACAGAAAAGATCCTGTGATCACTCCCCTGGGAATGAGCAGCCAAACCCCCAGTCTATTGAAACGGGCCCTGTGTAGAGCATGGAGATAATAATTTTCCAGATGGCAAATCAACCCAAATTACCAATTCACTTAAACACTACGTTCTTTAAAAACGAATCAACAAACAGAATACTCGTTCTTTGAGATGAGAACTCTGCTTTGTTCATGAACCCAAGAGATTATTATATATATTGAAATGGAAGTTGATTTTGGCATACGTGAATCATCTGAAGGGTGGTGATAGAGTGAAGTTTATTGCAGACGTGAAGAAAGGCTTTAGAACAACTGCCAGCAAAAAGGGGACCACAGTGACTTGTAAGGAGTAGGGTTTGTAGATGCGTGTTACACGCTGGGCATCAAAGAGCAGCATTTCCATACGGGACGATGGTGGAGTGGTGGCACTTACAGACTTTTCTAAGAAATCTAGGCTAATTTTGATTCTGTGAATTCTTGATTTTAACATTTCAAATTTTATCTCCCCATATGAAAAAAAATTGACTACAGATAATGCATTACATATTTCTTAGGTATCTTGATACAACTCTTTTATAACCATTTTATTGACTATATTTTGAGACATAATTTTATATTTCTGACATCGGAGGACTTTTCGCTGTTAGAAATTAATGTCCCATAAATTATGTCACCGATTATATTACCCAGTTTCCCCTAAAGAGGCATATTCTCTCTTTCTCTTCCTTCCCCACCTTTGCTTTCTTGTGAAGAAGAGGGGTGCCACCAAGATGTTTGGGGGCACGTCTCTAAGTTGAGTCAAAGACAGCACATAGAGTCAATAAGTATTTAAAGTATGTATAGAGCTCTAAGTAAAAATGTTACGTGTGTTTTACTCTCTTACTCCCTGTTGCTATTTGTGTATGATTCTTAGGGGTAGGCTAGAACTATTTGTAGTTTTACCGCCACCTTAGCTTTTCCACATTGGTAATGCTGGTGTAAGTCGTCGACTTAATTGTAATTTATAATTGCTCCTCATATGTATTGCTTTTTTTGGGTGATTGCTTGTTTGAAAACAGGAGACATGCCAATATATTTACACTTGAATCCGTGTTTGTAAGAATGGTTTGCTGCATGGTAGAGCTTATTTTGCTATCGCTGTCTAACAAATAATGGGGTAACTGTGTGTTTTGACCGGTTTGTAAGTAAAGGTCAATTTCGTGCCTATGGTAATTAGCTTAGCTTATTCTAGACTTTTGGCTAATTCAGGTAATTTCCCGTGAAACAGTATATTTAGCAGAAAGGGAATTCATTCTTAAGCACAGTGGTTTTTTTTCCCTTTACATCGGAGACTTTAATTTTAAAAGTGATTTATCTCTACCTTTTAAGCAAAAGCGCCGAAAAGGCCCTGAAAAATGGCAACGTTCACCTGAAAGGTGGATGGATGAGTTACTTGAAGGAAGCGAGAAGAGTCCCGCGTGGTGGAGGAAAGGCAAAGCTTCCACCCTCCTGAAGCGACACCTCTTAGGGAAGACTCACTTTGGGTTCCGGTAGAATAAAATGTGCCCAAGGCCCTCCTTTTGTAGCTTTGAGGAAAATGGTGCTTCTGTTTTTGGTAGCAAGAAGATTAAACGTTACTTGAAAAGAACCCGTCTTTAAATCCCATACTTACAGTCTTGCTTTTCTTTCAGACCCCAACTGTAAACTTGAAGACAAGGCTGAAGATGGAGAGGCACTAGACTGTAAGAAGAGGCCGGAAGACGGAGAGGAGCTGGAAGACGAGGCTGTGCACAGCTGTGACAGCTGCCTCCAGGTGTTTGAGTCACTGAGCGACATCACCGAACACAAGATTAATCAATGTCAGTTGACAGGTAAACAATACTTATCACTTCTTGTCTTCGCACACTGTTCTATTTCTGATTTTTTCAGTTTGTACTTTTTCTTTCTCTCTCTCCCCATTGTTTTACTCCCACACTTGAACACATGGGTACGTCTAGAAGTGCTTTAGGAAGAATTCTAAGATGGTGGTTTGTGGCAAACTCAGCGTCACGGTCCATAGAGTATGAATTGAACCTGATTTTCATAGCTAGTGGGTATTTTTCCTTCCTCCCTTCCTTCCTTCTTGAATCCAGAATCTAACATGATGGTTATAATAAAGTTAAAAAAAAAAAAAAAAAAGAAAGAAGAAGAAACTTTTGAATATTTTTTCAAAGAAATGTAGAGTATCTTAACTTATTTTGATGTAAATATCACTTCCTCAGGGGAACTTTGCTTGATGCCTCTGTGCCTGAGTTTGGTACCTTTTTGTCTTCCCACATAGTACCCCCTACCCATTACATCTTAACAGTTTCCATGCCATGTGTTCACTTCCCTCTGTCCCTCTTTAGACTCCGAGCTCACGGATGGCAGAAACTGTGTCTTATTTGTCATTGTATTCCCTGAGCCTTGCACAGTGCCTGGCCCACAGTAGATTCCCACAAAGGTGCGGCTGTTATTCTGCTATGCAGTTCATGGGATGGATCCGATTTAAAATAACAAGAAGGGTGACGACATGTTCAGTTTAATGGTTGAATAAAACTAACACTCAGTTTGCCAAATTTCTATCCTCCTTAGAAAAAGTCTCTAAGAACAGACTATATCAGGCTGAGTGGGACATTTTAGGTAGATACATTTTTTTAGATTCCTGTCATTTTTCTCCTATTTGAAGCTGACATTCTCTGGCTGTGTGTGTGTGTGTGTGTGTGTGTGTGTGTGTGTAACTCTCTCTTTCTCTCCTTCTCTTAGTTTCCCAGCACGAATCTTTCTTCCATTACCCATGTATAGGAAGTGTATTTAGTAAAAAGTGATTCTCCAACTGTTTTTTATAGAATATTGATATTTTTGTAAGATTTTAAAAGGTGTTCCATTTTAGTCAGGGTTTCTGAACAGATATTGGTGGGAATGTTGGATTAAGTCCAATGAAATAGGCTTCTTTATTAAAGCACACTGTTGGGGCGCCTGGGTGTCTCAGTGGGTTAAAGCCTCTGCCTTCGGCTCAGGTCATGATCTCAGGGTCCTGGGATCAGGCCCCGCATACGCATACGGATCCCTGCTCAGTGGGGAGCCTGCTTCCCCACATCTCTCTCTGCCTGCCTCTCTGCCTACTTGTGATCTCTGCCTCTCAAATAAATAAATAAATCTTAAAAAAAAAAAGTGCACTGTGGATCTTTACAAAGGAACTACAGTGACTAAGTTTAGGCCTTAGAATCTTCTTTCTTTCAGAAAACCCATTTCCTTTGGTTGGAACTTAAGTCTGACCATTGATGTTACATATATAAATACTGGCCATAATACATATTTTCTGTGGTTTTTAGGATTTTTGGTTACTTTTATCTTGTTATAGTACCAAACTTAGGAAAAATTACAAAAACAATCCATAGACTACCCAGCACTATTTACTTAATTCACTGACTCAATGATTATTTATATTTCATCCCATTTACTCTATTATTATCTTTTTCTTTCACTGATTTTTTCTTAATCACCTGAGAAAAGACTGGTGACATCCAACCCTTTTAAATATATCTTACGTATTTCCTAAGAACAAATATTCTCTCACGTGACCACAGCATACTTCTTGAACTCAGAAAAGTTAACATTTAACACCGTAAGAAAACTATTATCTAATCCACGATCGATATTTAAATGTGAATACTTATTTCAGTAATGTCCTTTAGAGCTTTTCTTCTTGTCTAGGATTTGGGATCATGTAGAACATTTACTTGTCATGTCTCTTTTGTTTCCTTTCACCTGGAATGATCCCTCAGCCTTTCTTTGTCTTTCTTGATCGTGATATTTTTTAAGAGTCTCTGTCAGCTACTTTATAGAGTACCTCTCTGTATTTAGGATTTGGGCTTACCGATTACATTCGAGTTACATCATTCTGTGGCAGGAACACCACCCAAATGATGTTGTGCTCTACTGCGTGCATTAGGTCTGGAGGCATGTGATGCTGATTTGTCCTCATGTTGATGATGTTAACACTGAATACTTCTTTAAGGTGGTACCCACCAACTTTCTCCAGCGTAAAGTTACTATCTTCCCTTCGTAAGTATTAATTTGTGGGAAGATGCTTTGACACCATATAAATATCCTCATCCTCATAAAAATCCATTAACTCTGTAATTTTTGTCGTTATTAGCCTTCTACCACAATTTCCTTTCTTATTCGTTCACTTTTTTGTTTATTGGTATCACTTTGGGCTTTTGGATTTTACTTTATTCAGTGTCAAAATTCATTACTGTTATTATTTGGTGCCTGAGATTTAGCCAGTGGGAATCCCTTCAGACAGGATCTTGTGTTGGTTTCATATGTCTCCATCATTATTTGAGGACTTACCTTAGTTTCAGCTGAACATAAATGCCCCAGGCTCATCATATTCTTGTCCCAGTCCCATAATTAGCCTTTCCCCCCCCAAGGAGCTCTCATTCTTTTAAGAAGAAATGTATTTAGAAACCACGATATGGGCACTAGGGGTGCTCATTGCTGTAGGTGTATATAGAGCCTTCCAACAGACAGAATTAGGAAGTGTATATGTAAATTTAATATAATATACACATGAGAACCATGTGTTCATGTTGATGCTTCTATTTCAATCCAACACTTCAGGTTCATCCCCAGGTTCCTCTCCATCTTTGTTACTACAGTCTTTGGCAGTGAGAAACCTAGCTTCATCATCCCTAATATATTGACAAGAGTATGCCTTAAGCCATTTCTGAGTTGCTTACTCTTATCATCAAGACAAGCAGACCAACTAACTAGTTTCACAGCTGCTTACTAATGCTATAATTTTAATGTAACATCTACATACAGTGAAATTGATAAATCATAAGTGTACAATGATGAATTTTGACAAAACACATATACCCACATGACCCACATCCCTCTTGAGATAATTTCCTGCATCCTAGAAATTTCTCTCGTACCCCTTTCTGATCAATAATGCTCCGCTAGAAGTCACTAGCTTTTAAGTTGCTTAAACCACAGATTAGTTTGAGAACATCTTGTGAGTGGAATCATGCAGTAGATACTCTGTTTTGGAGTCCAGCTTCTTTTGTTCAGTATATTGCCTGTGAGAGTCATCCATGTTGTGTAGATGAATAATGTGTTCTTTTTTATTGCTGAGTAGTGTTCCATAATTTGAATGTGTCATAATTTGTTTCTGTTCTCCCATTGGGAGACATTTTGGTTATTTTTAGCTTTTGGTTTTTATGAATAAAGTTGTGACTCTCCCTAGATAGGTCTTTCTGTTTTATTTTTCTTGATTTAATAAGTAGGGATAGAATTGCTGAGTCATGGGAAAAGGGTGGTGAGATACCTTGAACTGTATAAAGCACTTTGGAACCTTTTCCCAAAGTGGTTGCTCCATTTTACACTCCCACTAGCCATGTTGAGAGTTCCAGTTGTGCTACCTTGCTCACATGTGTGTTGTAGTCTTTTTAAATTTAGCATTCTTTTGGGTGTGTATTGGTGTTCTTTGTGGATTTATGTGCATTTTCTAGCTCATATACATTTAATTGACTTGACTTAGTGCATTTTTTTATCCCTTAGAATGCATAATTTTTGGAAAGTCCCATTAAGTGCAGACAATTAGTACGATTCTGTTTTCAGTAGAATACCTGGTGTTTTAAAAGAAGGTTTACTCATGTAGAATCATCACTACTGTTTGAGCAAAGACATAGGGACTTGACTGACATGGCTGGTGTATACTACGCCAGCAAGAAATCTTACCTTAGGTGAGAGTGGGCTGTTAAACAAGCCTTCAGTTCTGTTTAGCGTTTATTTTTTATTGAGTTTCTGCCATATAGTCATCCTTACGTTCAGCTTTATGAAATAGAATAGAAGCAAAAGATACTATTCCTTTACAACTTTATATATTATATAATATGTATTCCTTTATATATTATACAACTTTAATATCAGTGCAGAAAATACTGGATTTTCAGCACATGGTATGGTGAAGATATTTATGGGTTAAATGTGGTTTTTCTTCAAAGGTGAAAAAAAAAACTCACCCTAATAAAATATTGGTTTATTTTGATCTTAAGCTTTCTAAAAGTAGGGAATCTAGTTTGTGTTCACATACCACGACCTTTTAATCAAAGGTAGGAAAACAGACTTATTTGTGACAACGAAAGACATTTCAGGAAAGGTGAATCTGGTAAGACTTCGTCCTGTTTGCTGTTATTTCAGGATGATTTCTCTGGGAGGGTAGAAGACTGACGTGGAAAAGCAAAAGTGGAGCTCAGAGAGAGAGAAAAGGGGGGGGGGACGAAATCAGCAATCATTCACATTTGTTGAAGGTGTTGAAGTTGAAACTTGAGTTGGCGAAGGGTACCCTTCAGACTAATCTGAAAAAGATTAAAGATCCTTGGAAGTATTTTAATTAAAAAAGGTAATACGATGCTTTTACCTTCTTCTTTGATTAAATCATTTTAATGTAAGTTGGGAGGTCCAAGTCTTCCCATTCATGTTTCCTGCTTCTTGAGTTAACTCTTTTCCTGCTGCTTTTGTTTGTTTTCCCCTACCCCGATGGACAAAGGATCCATAGGGTAGGGAAAAGCAAAGGAGGAGAAAGTGTCCTCCTTTGGCAAGGAAGGTATTTCCAGTTTTATCTTCCCCTCTTAATGTACTCTTTCTCTCACTGATTTTTTTTCACTCTCTTTGTCTTTTAACTTCATCTGGCCCCATTTGTATCCTTGTTCATTCCCTCAGATTCCTGTCCTTTCTGTAAGACTCTTCGTCTTTGGATTTTCCCTATTTCTCTGCTTCCTTTCTGCTTGGTTTACAGTCTCCCTGCGCTTCCTCCATTTTTCCCTTGCTCTTTTCCTTCCCTTCTATTAAACTTGACGTCTTTACTTCCATGTGTGGGCCACCCCAGCGACCCCATAAACCTGAAGACTTTTTGGTCAATGATTCACATGAAGAAAGAGGGGATTCTGAGTAATGTTCTGAAGGATTAACTGTAGAGTAGACTTAGGAGAGAAAGCAATGTTAAAACTTGTTGATTTGTAAAATAATAGAAAACTGAGGTATTCTGTGGTATGACACCTGCTGGAGTTACTGAGGGGAGTTCGATTGTCAGAGAACTGGTAGATACTTGATTTCAGATTCTTTCCATCCTATAACTGAGGGTTTCCTGGTAACTTGAAATTTGTTCGTTTGGTGACTTTCATCCCCAAGAGTGAGGCACATTCCTTGGGGAGCCCGCCTAGATGAAAACTGATTCATTCTACAGTAGAAGTCTTGAAACCCTGCTATAGCTTTACCAAGTGACCCCAGAGTAGACCGAGCCTTAGAAGATGAAGTTCAAATAGGAACGAGTTGACCATTTCTAGACCCAGATTTGAAAGTCATCATGTGGATTAAGTATGCCCCAGATCAGTTCATGAGTAGATTTTAGTAACCTTGACTGAACTCAGCCACTGGGGACCTAGAGATCTAAGGGATCGTACACATAATTCATGGAGTTCATCACTGAGAGGTGTTCTGGAATGTGGGCACTCTTCTGGACAAGCACTCTGATCTAGGAAACAAAACAGTCCATAAGGATAAGGAGGGACAAAGTGGCACGCATCAGGAAGAGTTCTTTCTTTTTGTCTCATGGTGCAATTTTCTTCTCGTATGCAGTCCAACATGTGTAAGTAAGTTATGGATCATCCCTGCTTGAAGGAATACAGGGAAGGAGGAAAGGAAAAAAAAAAATTAAATCCCACTTTTCAATTGTAGCAGTAGATGGAAACCACCTGTCCTGCCTCGGCCTTGCTTTCCTTTTCTTGGAGGCTGGAAGGGAGGGAAATCAACAGTCTAATGCTGTTGGGACTCTCTGATGCAGAAGACAGATTATCAAAATATATATTTAAAGAAGGAAAAGCACAGAGAACCTCTCATTTTACTAATCCACAAACCCTATCATTTCTTGCCAATTCCCTTAGGGGGTGGGGAGGGCTGGAAGCCAGAGGGGTCTCATCACACTTCTCAACAAAGATTTAATAGCAGGGTGCTATGGGGAAGGCTGAGATTACGGAGACTTTATTATGCTTACAAAACTGAGTACGAACTAGCATTGTAAATCATCAAAACTAAGCTACACTTAACAGGATAAATGTGTAAAGTGCATTTGGTAATACTGTATGCTTGTTGTTCTGAGTCAGTTTTCTCTTCTCTCCTGCTAATTTGCAAACTTGAGTCGTCTGTTAAGTGTTCTTTCACATCATTAAAGCGAATTGCCTGGGTATAAATGCAGAAAAACCTGAATAACATTGTATTAGTTCTTAACCCTCTGGCCCACCATAACATTGGTAAAATGAGTGAGTAGAGATGCGTATCACAGCAAGCCTGTCAGACTTTGGGGGGGCATGTTTGTAGACCAGATTTTTAAAACCCTAGCGTATTTGTGGCTCCTTTACAAATATTATTATTACTGTACAGGCTCACGTTTTTGAGGAAAATGAACTTAATTGAGAAGTAGATGCTGTGCATCCGATAAAATAATGTGTTCATTTAATTTAATTTTAAAAGTTATGAGACTTCTTGGAAGCTTCAGTAGGTTTTGTGTACTGAAGACTTTTCAACATCTGGATTTTTTTTTTTTCCAAAGAATTTTTTTTTAAGAAGTGAAAGTGATTGTACATGAGTTATATGGTTGTGGTAAATTAAAGACTGGCTGGTTCCATCTAAAAACCAGTATGCCAGGGCGCCTGGGTGGCTCAGTGGGTTAAGCCTCTGCCTTCGGCTCAGGTCATGGTCCCAGGGTCCTGGGATCGAGTCCCGTATCGGGCTCTCTGCTCAACAGGGAGCCTGCTTCCCTCTCTCTCTCTGCCTGCCTCTTTGTCTACTTGTGATCTCTGTCTGTCAAGTAAATAAAAAAATCTATAAAAAACAAACAAACAAACAAACCAGTATGCCAACAGCTAGTTCTGTTGGCAAAGGGTATTAAGGAAACTGAGTATTTTATGGAATGAAGCACTATTTTCATGGAAGCATGTTGAAACTGTTTTTAAGACTTTTGTTTTTTCCTTTCTAAAGCGTTAGTTGAAATAAAGTACATGAAATAAATGTGGTATTTTAACTTTTTAGCTTATATTAATTACATTTAAGGCTTATAACTTATTTGCATATTTCTGTGTTAATTTTTGTATTAATTCATTATTCATACTTTTTTATTAATCATTTATGTGTTAATTAGCTATCTATTTCTATGTAATTAGGCTAAAGGCATTGTGTGTTTTATTTTTTTCCCTCTATTTTGATCAATTCCTTGTGTCCTACCTTAAATTTTTTTTTTTTTAGATTTTTTTTTTTTAAGATTTTATTTATTTGTTAGAGAGAGAGAGAGAGAGAGTGCACAAAGGGAGAGGGAGAAGCAGACTCCCTGCTGAGAAGGGAACCGAGTGCAGGGACTCCATCCCAGGACCCTGAGATCATTACTGATCCCCAGGCAGACACTTAACCGACTGAGCCACCAGGGTGCCCTTATTTTATTTTTTTTCTTGTTTTGTTTGTTTTTTTAGCCTATTTTTTTCCTCCAAATCCCCAAGCCCCCAAAATGCAGTTTCACGGCCTCCACCAATTCCATTCCCGGTCCCTATTCCACACACTTCTTATTTTTTAGACTAGTGTTTTCCAAACTTTGATAAGAAAAAATTAGTTTGCATCTTTGTCATACGTATTTATCAGCACATCTCATAGATGGACGTATGTATACAACATTTACCAAAGCAGAAATCGAAAACTGAGGTCAAGATGAAACACACAGGTATTTAAAATAAATTTATGTTGTTTTGAAGTCCTGGTCCAGATTCACTTTTTTAACAATTCATTTTAATGACTGTCTTCCCGAGCCACCAAAGATCGAATGCACGTTGTTGTTACACTTTTCAGTGAGGTTCATCATCATCATCCATGGTGGATCTAAGCCCATATTTCAAATAACTTTCCTGATAATGTCAGTTTTGTTTCACAGTTTGGAATCAGGTCTGATTAAATCGCTTCCATCCTTTATGCAGTGGCTGACAAACAGCTTTTTCTAGGAGTGGCCGTGGCCAGATTTGCCATTTTCTTGGTGATTACTTGTGTTCCACTATCAATGTCCTGCAGTTTTCCTCACAGAAGACCTTAAAAACCACTTGTCAAAATTTGAGGATTTGTGCAAATTATACTAACTTACATTCCCTAATATGATCCCAAAGTCTCTTTTACTGGGCTCGGTAGACCTGCATTATTTTGAAGCATGGGAAGAGACTGGAAAAGCAAGGGGACCCCAGGCTGATGGGGGGTACGAAATATCTTCCTGCTCCCAAGAAGGTCTGCTTTGTTTCTGGCTGGTGTCTGTTCTGATTGGTTAATAAATATTCAGAGTATCTTCTCTGTCCTAGGATTTGTACCCTGTATTGCAGAGACCATTCTTCTTGACTGCCATATGCTACATCGTGTGAAAAAGCTCGCTAATCTGTGCTCCTCTCAGTTCAGATGAAGTGATGGGGTTGAGTGTGTTGTTTTCATGGTCTGGTTGGGCCATGACTAAATTCTATACGTTTACAAGAAAAAGCAATCGTCCCTAATTGGTTCCAACCTCTGAGCCCTTGGCCGAGTGAGCTCCTTTCTCTGGGTTTGGAGGAGGGGTCAGTGAATCTATTACCTGCTCTGAAAGCTTTGTTATTTTCACACTGAACTTCCGGTATTAGTATGTAGTCTACCGTTCTCTTCTTAATATATTTGTTTGCGAAATTCTCTGTCAAAACATGAATGTAAACTAATCATTTTTGTTCCATTTTCTTCATGCTCATTGAATGCTTTTGTGCACCGTATTTGGGATTTATAAAAGGACTGTACTGATGAGTTATGTTTTCCCACTGTGAATGAGCTATTACCTATATTAATTTACTAAAATTAAATAGTTGAAATGTTGAAGGGGTAACTTAAGAAATATTTTTATGTATTTTTGATGTGCGTTTTGAAATTGGTGCTTTTATTCTCAGCCTGCTTTAATAACTTGTACATCACAAGAAATCTACCGGTTATGAATGAAAAGTTCCTAAAGGGTGAAGGTGCTAGAAATAGAAAATAAATGGGTGCATTCACTCTGTTTTTTACAAGTACAACCTAAGTGGAGGATGTCACATACTCGCTAGAACTATACTTGCAAATTACCTGCTCCTTAATTAATTTGAGGTTTTAGAAATTAGCATTTTGACATGAATATAATCCAAGAAAAAAAATTAGCATTATTTGTCTCTGTAGCAAACATTGTTACCTTTGGATGTCTTGTGGAACCACAACTGTTAGATAAATGGTTTTGCCTTAGTTGTGTAATTGATAATGAATATATAATCATCTAATTCTGTGGTTCCAGGATTTATTTGCCAAAAATTGTAAATAAAATGTCAAGAACATAATCCATGGGAGAATATCTCCAAGAATTTCCACTGCGTCCTTGATGGTCATTGATGGTAATTAAAGCTGTCAGTTTGTCTCTGTGGAGAAGTGTAAAAATTATAAATGAAGGGATGTATTTGGGATGTGGAAACAGTGGGGCCTCTTTTGTGCAGAAGGTGAATTAAAAGAGATCAACGATTTCCTAGGCCCTACGCAGCCATTCAGTCTGTCTTACAAGCGGGGCAGAGCGTAATAATTTGGATACAGTTGTGTGCACACAAGGGCTCTGCCACATGTAGCCTGTTCTCAAATGTGAAATTCAACAGAATAAAACTTAAGATGTTGAATTTTTACATGTTTGCACGAGTGCACTTAATTTTTTTTCCCCCCGCATTACCCTACGTAGGATGCTTCCTTTAAAGGGTGGTGAGTTGCTAAAGGAGTGTTAGAAGTAGACTGTTTCCCCATTCTTTCTCTTTGTGCTAGGTCTATGGCTGGGGATCTTGTCTTTGGGGAATGGCAGCAATGTCACAGAGATCTATGACCTCTTAATAGGCCTTGGGAGGGGAAGGCAAGAATCATTCTACACTGTGCCTCAGGGCTTAGTTCCTTTAAACTTCAAGGAATTGGACTGGAACTCTTCACTCCTTCTTTCTTTCAGCTTTACCTTCAGGGGAAATTGATCGATTAGAGGTGATTATTCCACAAACTCTGAACCCTTTTCCCCTCTTTGTTCCAACTGGAGCTTCTCAAAGTTTAAAGGGATTGTGTCTCCTGGGTGTATTGTAGAATGAATTTAAGTAGATTATTGGGTAGAACTCTTTGAACACGCATTAAAAGTGCTAAAAAATATATTTGGAACAGAAGGAAATATTTGAAGCCAAAAGATAAAGAAACATTTGTTTCAGTGCTAATTATAATGTAATTATAGGGGATATTTTTGAGAAACGATTAGTTGCTAGATGTAGAATCTTAGTAGTGCTTCAAACCAAGAAAATAACAGGGTCAGTATAACAAATGGACAAATGTGGAAAATCTGGATGGTGTAAGTCACTAATGGGACCAAAGACATCCATAAATGACTAGGTTTATAGATGTCCTCTGTTAACCACAGCCAGATTCTACTAATTGATGGCTTTTGGTTTTTTCTAACATCTTTGTTTAACAAAAACAAAATGATATTTATCTAATTTTTTTTTTTTTTTGCATGCATGATAGATTTGTCTTATGGACACTGTGGACCTCGTTTGAATGATGTCTCTTACCACATCAATTTAGTTTTTTCCTCTTTAAAAAAATCTAATTCTTCTTCAACTCTATCTACCCACAGAGCAGTATTAGCTCCCCCTGGTGACTAAATAAAAATGTAGACAAGAATGATTGGGTTGATGAGCTTCATTAACTTTAATCTTTAAATGCATAATTAATATTAAGATGCATACAGTAGGCTTGTACTCTGAACTGTTTTCCAAGTAAAAATTCTAATTAGTCTTGAGAAATGTCCATTTTCATATCAGTATCTACATAATGAACCTGGTTGATCTTATGTGGCTTTCTTGGAGTTGTGCCCATTTTAATGACCCCAGAGCTCTTGGTTTTCTGATGTGGGAGATGTTGGAACAGAGGGTAAATATTCAGATCTTCTGTACACTAGGAGCTCATTACCAACAGAAAATAAAAGCAAAAGCAACTACCAATTTACCTATCTCTATCATTCTTACAAAATAGACTTTCTGTAGAGAAGGTTATCATTGTTAGAAGATTTAAAAGAAGCATTCTTTTAGAAAAACACTGTTACACATTCAAACACTAAGATGTATGTTTTTGTCATATCAAGAAAACATTTTTATGTTTAATTTACGAATTATTTAGACTGTGTATTTTTCTTACTGAGGTTGACTTTCAGCTTAAGTCTTATAGTTTAATTTGTAAAAAAATTCTCCATCATAATTAAATTATGAGGTTGACAGTTGAGAATGCTTTTATAATCTTTTTGAAAAGAAATCTGTCAAGTCTGTCATGTGCTTATGATTTCTCATATGTAATTTTATTTTCTATGCAATGTATTTGCTTTTCACCCTGTTTTATACTGGTTACCAGAAAGCAAGGTTCTGTGACTCTACGATCCGGTTTTAATTGTTTTATATTAAATATTACATACTATCATGCCTTCAAAAGGGAAGATCTGGAATTTTATCTGAGAGCTAATATTTGGTCTTTTGCTCCCCCTGTTTTTCTGAACGTATGCTCCTATAATTTAGTGCGCCACCCACAGGCTCACTAACCTTTTGTTTTTCTTCCCTTCCCAGGATTTTATTTTTAGGGCACAAGCCTTAGCCTCTAGGTTTGTGTTTTCCCAAGGCACCTGTCTGTGTGGGGAGAAACGATATGTAACCACTTCTTGGTACCTGAGGTATCATCCTCTTTGGCATGTGGGAAGTTGTGGGAAACTTCTTTTGGAGTCACTGATGCTGTTTTGTCCCTTAGCCTGAAAGGGCAGTAGAGCTAACAAGCAGCACAACTGAGTGCAGCCCCTCCTCCTCACCTCAGTGTGTTTTGCCCTCCTTCAGATCGCTTGCGTTCTCAAGCGAACTGCGTGCCCTTTGTAGTTTCATTTGTCTCAGCCTCAGTAAAGGCACAAAGAACCATGTTTTGCCTTAACTTTTGCTTGTGGTCACTTCCAGTTGGAGCTGAAGCTGGTGCCTCCCGACTAAAGAGGGATAGCTTTCTTCTTGTGAACACTGGTTTACAAATGATACATTTGGGGACCCCCCAGGTGGCTCAGTTGGTTAAGCATCTGACTCTTGGTTTCGGCCCTGGTCATGATCTCATGGGTTGTGGGATCAAGCCCGGAAACAGGACCCCCATGCTCAGTGGGAAGTTTGCTTGAAGAATCTCTCCCTCTGCCCCTCCTCCAGTCCTGTTTTTCTCTCCCTATCAAAAGTAAATAAAATAAATAAATTTTAAGAAAAAAAACCCAAGAAACTGACACATTTTTATTAACACAAATATTATTATATTGATTAGCTACTGCAGCATGGCTTAGTATAACCAAAATATGTGGCATCGTTTCTTGCTACACAAAGAAGGCTGTGCAGAGATAGTGAAATGAATAGCACCTCTCATTAATTTGTTTTCCCAAATACTGCTGTGCATTTGTCAGCAAGTTCAGCTCAATAAACACTTACCAAGGTCCTACTCTCTACTCACTAAGTACTGGAAACACAGGGCCCAGGATCTTCTGGGAAAAAAATAGTTGAGGGTAGCTCTCTGAGTCCAACCTGGAGGTTTAGGGATGACTTCCAGGAGCATGTGATGCTGTTAGTGATGAGAAGGTGTTAGCTAGACAGGGGCACCAGGTGGATGAAAGAGAAAGAAGAGCAAGGGAGAAGTAGGAAACAGAAGAGTGTCTGCGTGGGCATCTTCAAATAAGAGGAAAAGTACAAGATAGGGAATTAGTGAGATGATATGAATGTATGAATTATCTATTGCTGTGTAATAAGTTACTCGAAAGCCTTCTGACTTAAAACAACAACCTTACAGTTTCTGGATGTCAGGAATTTGGGAACAGCTTCCCTGGGAGATTCTGGTTCAGGGTCTCTTACAAGGTTGTGGTCAAGGAGGTGGCTAGGGCTGCAGCCATCTGAAGGCTTGAGTGGGGACGGAAGATCCACTTCTGAGCTCAATCACGTGACAACTGATTGGGCAGCTCAGGTCTTCATCATATGGGCCTCCTCTATGATAATGGCAGCTGACTTTCCTCAGAACAAGTACTCTGAAGACAGGGAGAGGGAAGGATGTGGAAGTTGCAGTGTCTTTATGACCTAATCTTGGGAGTAGCTTACCGTTAATTCTGCCAAATTCTGTTATTGGTCACACAGACTAAGAGACTAATTCTGGTGTGATATGAGAGAGCATTATTACACAAAGGCATCAATACCAGGAGATGGGGATCATTGGGGGCCGTCTTGAAGGTTGGTAAGAGTAGGGTCTGGCCATGAAGGGTGATGGGCTATGCTAAGAACTTAAATTTGATTCTCTGGCCTGTGCTTTTTATGTTGCTTTGAGGAATCCTCAGGTATCACCCAGGAGGTGTGGAAGTAGGGATTGAGTTAGCAGGAGCCCTTCATTCCCTGCAATCAGAACAGCCCAGGCTGGGATTTTTTTATGAACTGGATATTCAAGTAAGATTTTATTTGAATATTGACTTTAGAAACCTAAGAATGTCTGATAATTACTGTTTTAGACAGTGGGTAGCTATTGAAGGTTTTCTTCTGGGGAACATCTGTTCAGGTTGTATGGCACGTGGAGAGTAGATTAGAGGATAGTTGGCAACTCTTGTGATGGCACTATTAAGAGAAGATGGGACCAAAATCAGTACAGTGGAGAGAAGGGTCAAATTTAACAAATATTGAGGAGGTAAAATCATCCACATGTAGTGATTGATTGATTGTGGGTCCTAAGACCTAGGAAAAGACCTACAACAAGCCCTGATGTCTCTGAATTCCTCAGGTGCATTGAGTGACCCTCACCTGATATCAGGAATGAGAAAGAAGTAGGTTAGGTGAGTTCACTTTTTGCTCTTGTTAAGTTTGAGACACTTTTCTGGCTTAATTGTTTGAAATGGCAGTTGTGTACGTAGACCAGAAACCCAGGGTAGACAGGTCATGTATCATACTTGCTGTTTCCCTGACTTGTGGTTTAGTTTACCTTTGTCAGTCATCTAAGTTTCTTCCCCAGCTTACCCCCATTTGGCAACATTGCTTCTTCTTCTTCTTCTTCTTTTTTATTTTTTTAAAGATTTTATTTATTTATTTGACAGAGAGAGATATCACAAGTAGGCAGAGAGGCAGGCAGAGAGAGATGGGGGTCAGGGAAGTAGGCTCCTGCTGAGCAGAGAGCCCGATGCAGAGCTCGATCCCAGGACCCTGAGATCGTGACCTGAGCAGAAGGCAGAGGCTTAACCCACTGAGTCATCCAGGTGCCCCAGCAACACTGCTTCTAATACAGCTTCCCCCCCACAGTCCCATTTTAATAACGAAAAAACTCCTCTCCTTAGGTTGGTTACTACTTAAACTTTGGCTTCTGGTTCGAAGGCCCCTTGTAGCTGGGGGTTGCTACAGCAAGCAGAAGGGGCACCCTGAAAAAGCAAGATGTTCAAAAGCTGAAAGGCTGACTAGTGTTCTTTTCTTTAAAGATGAGGAATTTTGACATACAAGGTTTAATGCCTTATTGAAATCCAGCAAATGGATGCTAAGAAGGGTGCTTTATTCTCACAGGATTAGAGCAGTGGGTTTTCTTTTTAAAAACACATCCTAAGGTTCATCACTATAGGGAATCTTACCACTTAGGAATTACTGATTATGCCCACCAGCACCCCCTTTTACTCCCCCACCCCCCAAAAAAAATTACCAGGCAGATTTAATTTTCCTATTCATTTTTTTGGAATCTGTGACTATCTTGTGAATCTTAACAGGCTGCTTTTAGGCCTGATTTTTAGACTTGCAGTTCCCAATCATCTCCCTGAGCATTATTTTCATTAAAAATTCCATTAGCTTTAAAAAAATCAATGTAATCATTCAGTAGTAATTAATTCTTACCAATCTTTGAAAGGAAAGATGAATTAACAAAACTTCAAGATGTTAAAATGAGTAAAAAGAGTCGTGTGGTTAATGGGACTAGTAGAGATGTCAGAATAATGAATAGAGGGGTGGACTCTGGTAACTGGCCAGCCACAATGCAAATCTCACTTCTCCAGGAGCTAGCTGTGCGGCCTTAGGCACATTACTTAAATTTTTCATCTAAAGTTTCTTTATCTGTAAAGTAGGGGCAATAATAAAAAGGTAGTAATATTGCCTGCCTCCTAGGGGTGTAACGATTAAATGAGATAATAGATGTATCCTTCCAGTAAGGTGCTTGGCACACAGCGAGCGCTCACTACAAACATAATTATCAGTATTAGTATCATGAAAGGTGGTAATGATTCCTTTAAGAATAACTCACATGAGTCAGATTCCAGATTTGAATGTCTTCCAAAATCCTGAGAGGCTTTGAAAGAGTTAGTATGACTTAATGCTTGGTATTCAGTGTTAAATTCTCTGCCTTTTAAAATTCAAAAGGGAATAATGTGTGATCAGTGTTGGGGGAAGGGGCAATTGGAGGAAATAAGAGGGAGTTTAATTAAGTATGCTTATCGCCATTCTAATAAGACCTTAATGCTTAGGTATTTATGGAATAGAGAACATCATATTTTGGGAATAAAGAAGAGAGGCCCTGTACCTATATAACATTTTATTCTAACTTTATTCTATACAAAATATTAAAAATTAAGGCCCTGACTTAAGTTTTTGGCCTGCATTCTGGCGTAAGTATAAAAAGATAGTTGTGCACTGGAGAGCATTGAAAAATGTTGTACTCAGAGCTTATTTATTTAGTGGCGCAGAATTTTCCCATACACCTTTTAGAATGCTTTTTGTTGTTTTAAATACTCCCCTGGTTTTGTGAGCTAGTATCCAAAAGACAAAATATTAATTTTAGTTTAGTACAATTAAAAATATTCACACCTTGTTTTTAGTAAGTATGCAGAAGTGTCATGAAATTGGCCTAGCAGTCATGGAGATTCAGGTGATCAGTGGTTTGGAAAATCATCTGGGCTAAGTGAGTTCCTTTAAATGTGGGAGATTCATACTTTTGCTTTCTAGGGGAATAGAGCCTAAAGAAATCCATTTGTGCAACAAATGACCCCAAGACAGTTGACTTTTGCTGTGCACCAAACCTATTAAAGCAACATACTTAATGTGTACATGTTAGTGACTTTTTACTGTTTTCACATTGTCTGTGATGCATCATGAGGGTACAAAGAAATGTGAGTCATGAACCCGATTGCAAAGGATAATCTTACTGTGCACTTGGGGAACGAAATACGTGCACCTGAAAAAGTTACATTGGATGCAGTGTGTCATTAAATGACAGAATTCCTAATATGAGCAGTAAGTTCTGTGAGTGTTTAAAGAAGGGAGTGGTTTGGGGCACCTGGGTGGCTCAGTAGATTAAAGCCTCTGCCTTTGGCTCAGGTCATGGTCTCAGGGTCCTGGGATGGAGGCCCGCATCGGGCTCTCTGCTCAGTGGGAAGCCTTGCTTCCTCCTCTCTATCATTCTGCCCGCCTTCCTGCCTACTTGTGACCTCTCTCTCTCTGTCAAATAAATAAATAAAATCTTAAAAAAAAAAAAAAAAAAAAAAAGAAGAAGGGAGTGGTTAAGTGTGCAGGAGCTGGTAGGAGAGGCCCTGTGAAAGCGACCAGAGGGGAACACACCCAGACAGCTCATTAGGAAGTGACAGGAAGGGAGTAGGTATGGGATGTTAGGACAAGATGAAGCATCTCAGATAGGGAATTGTAGAAGGATAAAGACTCTGAGTTAAATTTTGATATCTCATCCAGAAAATACTGTCATGGGCAGTAGCACTGTATTACATCAATTTTTGTGTTGCACGCTCCTGGAGTATTCAAGAATTCAAACAGAGCACAGTGCATGAAAAGTGCTAGGGGTGTGCATGAAACAAAGTAACCACGAGGTTAGTTACTAACCAGCAAAAATATCTGTTTCTATATTAGGTCATCCTATGAGTAGTTTGAAAAGAATCAAGTAGGGTAGGATCTGTGAGCAACTGCTAAATAGTGAGTTGGGTTACTGCAACTTTTTGGAATATGCCTCTGAAGTGGCCTCATAGATGTGGACAATCATATGAAGTTTCTTAATTCATTAAAAATATACTGAGCTTGTCTCCAGGTGACTACATGTGATAGTAGGATCTTCTGCCTTAATGCTTTTGTTAAAATGTCATGAAGTGTCTTCAGACTTAATTTTCACTTAAGTTTTATTCTTATTATGCTATGAGCCTTTGGTGCTTATCAAATGTAAATTTTCTCTAGTGAAGGAAGAAATTACCAGCACAGCTATTAATAGATTAATGAAAAGTCTTATTGCTTCTTAAAATTTATATTTTCATGGTGATTGACAATTGCTAATTAGTTAATCCTCTGCCTGTGCTCATGAGGTAGGTCAATATTATCTCCATTATAAAATGAGAAGATTGAGAAATCAGAATCTTCAGTGATTTCCTCAACAACCTAGCTCTGTATTGACATGGCAAAAATAAATTGAGTTTACTCTTAAGCATTTCTCTTTTGTTAGTTAACGAAATATCTTTGTGTTGAACAATTGATCACTGGAGACATCTTTTCCCTTCACTGTCCAACTAAAATGCCATTCACATCACGTGGTTTAGACATCTAAGACTGAAAGGAGACTTGGACACATTCAAGAGCTATATAATTATACATGACAGAAAAACCCCATATAACAGCAGCCTAAATTAGAAAGAGGCTTACTTCTTGCTTATATATGAGAGCACTAGAGATAAGCAGCACAGAGCTGGTTTTCTTTCTTGGTGCTCTGCTTCCTAGTACATGTTTGCTATCGTCAAGAGACCCTGCTGGCTCTGGGACTTACGTCATCATGTCCAGTTGGAGGTTAGGAAAAGAGGGAAAATGGAAGAGCTAACAGGGCCTTTCTTGTCTGAGTTGGCTCCTTTTAGACAGCCATTTCACGAATCCTGTACGAATTCAACTCACATCTCAATGCAATGGAAGAATGGATTTCGAGGGAGGCAACTGACACAGTCACACAATGAGCATATTTGGAATATTTGGATTTTGTGTTATTTTGTATTACTAGTGATAGTTCTCTTCGCCAATGTCATGTATAATTTAGAGGACTTGCTAAAACGTAAGTGCCTTGTAAACTCCCACTATGGACAGAACCTTTTTCTTTCTGGTCGATAACCTATATTTACTTATTTAGCAAGTGGCACATCTCATTTTCCAATGGAGAAACTGTTTTTGAATCAAGTTAGAACTAGCAATCTAAGACTGTGCTCGGTCCACCTTTGACATTTTTTGAATGCCAGTACTCCTAGACAGAAATATAAGGAAACCTACCTTTATTACAGAAGAATGCTTAATACAGCCACATTAGGCGTGTTATGGATCTAGAACCACAAGAACCATATTTTGGGCCGTGGTACAGCACATGGAACTTCTGTGTACCTAACCAACCTCAATATGGTCCTGTTTAACCCCAGAAACTGCATTTTTCATGAAAGCATCATAAAATATGCTCCATATGGTGTGTGTGCTGGGACATGGAGGTCAATGAAGTGAAAGGTGTGTCACACACCTGTATTTTGGACGAGATCTATCACACAGGCATGGCTAGCCTGCTATGAATAGCTTGGGCCATGGAACTGCCTAGACTGTCAGTCATAGCCAAACGGCCAGTGAGAGGCATGACTTCTTCACATGCCTCCAAACACTGTCATGCATACCTGTCTCTCACCAGTCTTCCTCTCCACTGTCTTCCCAGCCTCGGCAAACAAAGAGATGGTATAAAAAAAAATGCACCAAATGGAGGACAGCAGTTTTCCATTTGGTGTTGAAGAACAGTCATGCAAAGTCAGAGCTAAAAAGACCCTTAAAGTTCACCAGGTCCAACTCCCTTTTTGTAGAAAAGGAAATCCAGACTCACTGTCACCTAGCCCTTTACTGGTCCTGCTAAGGCTTGGAAGATTGAACTTCTGACTCCAAGTCCAGTGTTGGTTTTGCTCTATGAATTATTTCATCAGAGTGAAATGCATAATGACTCACACCATAGGCCATTACCCAATGGTAATAAGCCATTACCCAATACCCAATATTCCAGGTCAGATAACTGCGTGTTAGGGTCGTAGTGTCCTTGTGTTCCTCAGGTGGGCACTCCATAAATTGTACCAGACATTTATCCATAAATAGATGGGCTCTATGAACCTCCTTGGCTCTCCACCCCACCCCCATCTCCTTTGAGTATTTTCCCCAATCCCTAGCTGCTACCCCATTCTTTGCGGACATGTGGAGACAGAGCCTACTGATCTCTGGGAAGGACTCGTGCCCACTGAGGACTTGTACCAGCACATGAGGGCTGCCTGATTTCCCTCGGAAGGACAAGCCATGGGCACAGTATCAGGTCACGAGTCTGGCATGAAAGTGGGCTCTGTGGCCTCCTCCATACATTCCTTGGTGTTACCATGGAAGACCCCTCTCTGTACGGGGTGATGCTTGATGAGGCGAAAGTGATCAGCTGCCCATCAAGTCTCTTCAGTTGTAGATGATTCTGTGGCTTTTGGGTGGAAAGTGCAGAAGGGCAATGTGCTTCTCGGTTGCGTCTGGTTTTTCTGTGGTTTTCATACCAGGCATTACCTATGCTGCCCGAGTCCTTGTCAGTTTTCCTGCCCTACTGGATATTTTTAGATTTCTCTAACCCTGAATGAGACCCCTTTCTAGTTTTTAATAAATCTCTAATGTGCCCCTTGTGTATATCTGAGAAACTCCATAAAACCGAGTAGAGATATGATGGAAGAAAAAGTAAGTTCCAGCTGCCAGTGGCTCATGTTTGCTAATTGGAAAAGTTATGGGTGCTTTCAAAATAAAAACAAGTTTATAGACATTCTTTATAGTATAGCTGTTACATTTTTAGAGAATTAAAATGTAGGTTGTATCAGAGGCAACCCTTATCCACCTTTGTGCTTGCAATGCTCTGGAGAAACATAAATGTTTCTCACTGTTGTTTGATGCTTTCCAATTATTAATTTGTGTACATCTGTAAGTTTGGGAAAATATTTGAAGAATCAAAGAGAAGAGGAAAGCAGAAAGTTTTCAGGATAAGAAGCATATGCTTCTTTTACATCTTCGCTGAAATTAAAGTTAAATATTTATAAATGTTTCTGAGTAACTTTAATATTTCTTTTTTTAAGATTCTATTATTTGAGAGAGAGAGACAGAGAGAGTGCAAGTGGATGGAGGAGCAGAGGGAGAGGGAGAGGGAGAAGGAGAAGCAGACTCTGTGCCGAGCACAGAGCTAAACGTGGGGCTCTATCTCAGGACTCCGAGGTCATGACCTGAGTCAAAACCAGGAGTTGGACCCCTCACCAACTGAGCCACCCAGGTGCCCTTGAACTTTATTTAATATTCCTATTATAACTTTCAAAGTTTGTAGTAGCTCCTGTAAGTTTGGTTTGGTAAGAATTTATGATCTCTTTAATACATCCAAACTTTTAATTAATAGATGTAAAGATGTACCAAAATGAGAAAATTCTCACTTACACACTATTAGATCAAAACATTTATTTTCAGAATAACCATTTCCATAGCCTATGTGTATGTGTATTTAAGTCAGCTTATCATTACACTGATAAAATGAAATATTGCAGAATTTTTTAGTTAATTCTTGCTGGGTGATGAACCACCATAAAAGTTAGTGGCTTAAACAGGATAACAATATATTACTCTTCAAGATTCTTTGGGTTGACTAGTTAGATAGTCTGCTTTCCAGAAGGTTGACCTGAAGTCCAGAAGGGTCTAACATGGCTGGTGTTTGCTGCTCCTGGGGAGCTCATCTGGGCTATCAGCAGGAACCTTGGATGTTTTTCTCATAGGCTTCTCCACTGCTTGCTTTGGTTGCTCCCAGCATGGTCTGCCTTCCAAGGAGTGCCCCAGGGCCTAAACTGCAGTATCTTGATGCCCAGTTCACAAAGAACCCAGCGTTACTTCCCACTGTATTCTTTTGGTTAAAATAAGTTCCAAGTCCAGTGCAGATTCAGGTGGAAGGGGAGTGAATTTTACTTTTCATGATGAAATACGGAGGTCACACAACGCAAAAGAGCACGAGGGGTGGGGGTTATTGTCTGTGGCCATCTGGGGAAACAGTCTATTGCAGACATCCAAGTCCTTCTGATTATTATTTCTTTTCTTCCAAGTCTGTCATGCAATTTTAGTTGATCTTATTCTACTAAGTGAGAAATAGGAAGCAAGAATTTACTGTAGCCCTTTTGTTCCCTGGTAGCATCATTAGGAATCTTTATTTATTAAAGAAGCCTTAGTCAAATATAGTAGTTTCTCAGCCTGATCAGTATTAGGCAGTTGCTTCATGAAAACCATAGTGTTTAACCCCCTTCCTATTTTAGAGCCAGTTAGGAGTAGAACACAGCAGGGTCACTGAGTGGTGTCGCAAATAGGTGTCTCTCAACGAGAGTACTACCTAGTTACCACCACTGTGAAGTTTCTGATTCTGTCTGTTTTCAGAATCCTTCAGTTATTTTTCTTAACTTACCTCCTTATTTGAGATCATCTTTTTGTTGTTTGCTTTTAGCTTGCTCACTGTCTTTCTTCAGTCCCTCCTTTGTTGGACTTGGTAGCACAAACACATTTGAAGCAGTTTAGCTTTTGTTTTGTACAGTTACAACTTAGTATTCTGTATGGCTTCCTACCCAGACCTCACATGGGCCAAGTCCTGGTATATGCTAGGCAGAGGAAAACGGACTTTTCCTGATAGGGATGAGTCAGTTTCCTTCTGCATCAAGATGTTTACACATGGGGACAGATGCAGAGGATGACAACCCTGAGTCATGTGACTGCTAGATTGTTTTTCTTTGCTGGATTTCCACGTGGGAAGTGGTGGGAGCTAGAACTTTGCGGCTGCTGCGCCCAGGATGTCCGCTGTCCAAGGTGTATCCACGTTTGTGGTCTGGTCACTTGGCAGGGAGCCAACTCCACATTGTTTAGGGGCCTACTCACTCTTTAGAAGGGCGCCATGATCCTGCATCTAGAGTGAAACTCTAGAATGGTTTAATTTCAATCAGCGAAGCCACACGTGTGTTACAGTTACTACCTGTGAATTGCTTTCAGTCTTTGTGCATGATAAGAAGTTATTCCTTTCTTCATTGCTTTTTTTTTTTTTAAACCCTACTAAGTCTGATATCATGCCTTTCATGGTGATTATTATTCCTAGAAGAATGACAGGTTATTGCAATCTCTAGGTTGGTATAGGATCAAGGAAAATCATATAGTGTGCCACTGTGATCAACCAGCTGTCGCATTTAAAAAATGTGACGTGGGGGGTTGGGGGAACAAAATGTCCTAGGGGTATAGAGACTTGTAGAGGGGCCACTGCTTCACTTTCTCATGACAGGGAAGCAGAAAGGACGTATAGAGTAATTGCATCTCTTTATTTGAGCAGTAGTTTTGCTTTAACAACAGCAACAGGACAGAGAGGTGCCCTGAGGGGCCTGTAGTCCAATCTCAAATGTACTCCAACCTGGGGCACATGCCAACACAGAGGCAGAATGTATCCGAGAGATAGTCTGAAGGGATGATTGGCCCCAGGTTCATTAATTGGTGGAGGCTTTTGCCTAGGACATCATTTAGTAGAACTGACAGGTAGAATTGTAAATACAGGCTTTTATAAATTTTCTATTTCTTTGTGTGATTGTACACATGTTTTCCCTCTGTGATTTAAATGAAACTTAGGACTAATCCATGTTTTCTGACAATAATAACTCAACAGTAATTAAATAAGGAATTTTTCAAAAACAATGAAAAGACTATCACAAAACATTGCCATCTCTTCTTCCGGAGTGAGTGAATGGTGGAAGGTGTTGCACCTAGCCCAGGTGCATGCGGGTTCTATGGAAATGTGAGTGAGTGAATGAATGACTTAATAAAATGTCTACGAATAGGCAAAACTTCTACTCTAGGAGTACTACGGGTTTATGGAGATTGTAATAATAAGAAAAAAAGATTTCTGAAACTCATCTAATTCTTCCTTCTTGAAGAAAAAAGAGCAAATATATGAATGTCTTCAAAACAGACCCTTGATCTCAGAGCTAGTGAAGAAACTGTTGATTTCTCTGTTTGCAGTTTTCCTCAAGGACCTGTGGTCTGTATCTGTTCTCTGATGGTGGCACGGCAGAGTAGGTAGAGCACTCAGGCAGGACGTCAAGAGTACTGTGATATTGCTATCTGCGTAAGTCATAGTGTGTTCAATAATATGTACGTTCGCATTCTGCATTTCCTACTGGCAAACAATTTTAGAGTCAGATTTTCTCAAAGCAGTCCAACAATGATTTTTAAAAGCATCTTGATGTGACTAAATAAACAGATCACAAAGGATTTAGTAAGAATTTTACATGGATTTGCTGTAACTCAAACACCATAAATTGATTTTGTGTAAGCTGTCCTAGACCTTCCGACCAGTGCATGCTTGCTTGCTCTGGTGTCTGTTAGCAAAAATGGATTCCAAAGTATAAGGGCCAGGTATTTGTACTTCTTTTTATTTGACATCTTCATCAGTATCTTGACTTCATTTAGTATGTTATAGACGTTTTGAAGATGTACCAGTCTTAAATAATGGGGGTCTTATTTTGCGGTTCATTTTCATTCTTTATATATTTATCCTTTTTGATAATATGGGGGAAACAAAGAAATATAAAGAAATGGTTGCTGCTGATAAGCCTATATAATTTATGAGGTGACCATATACACATGAAAGAAGGACAGAAAAAACACAAGACAGTCTTTTTTCATTCATTTACTTCTTAATTACTGAGCACATGAAAGAAGGACAGAAAAAACACAAGACAGTCTTTTTTCATTCATTTACTTCTTAATTACTGAGCACCAGCTATACACCAGACATGGTTTCTTGTACTGAGGATAGGGCCTTGAACAAGCAAGGAAAGGTTTCTGCTTTCTGGGAACTTAGGGTTTAGTGATTATGATTAAGCACGACAAAGTATAAAGAAATACATCCTAGAGAATATAATTAAGCATCAAAGTGTATAGTCAAGTCATGAGAGATTACTGGGGTTTGCCATGTTCCAGGAAGGCCTAATTCATGGCAAGGGAGACTTGAACTTGACCTTGAGGAAAAGAAGGTATTTGCAGAGATGGGGAGGAAGTTAGATGTGTACTTCAATGTAAACATCCCGCAGTGTGATCTGAGAAGGTCAAAACACTCTTCTAAGGAAGAGTGTTTGTTCAAGGAAAATTCTCTGATCCTCTTTCCTGTTCCATATGCACCCTACTAACTTCCTGAGGTTTAAATCTCAAGACCATCAGCAAAGGAGTTCTATTTAGAATGAAGTATGAATGTTTTTTGGAGAAATGGATAATCAGATCTCAAATTTATAGCAAGTCTGGGAAAATGGTTTATATGTGATTTACATACATGAAATTGATGCTCCAAATGTAGAAAAGTGTCTCCATAGAGGAGGATTCACAGGTAACTTATAGTATTATTGAATAAAATAGTATTTACAGAGGAGAGTCATTGCAGTTAGCAGCAATTTCATTTGGAGAAATTATACTTTCTATACCTAGTGGTCCTATGAAATGGGATAACATTACTAGTGTTACACAGTAAGGGTATAGGGGATAAAAGGGAATAAAATAAAGATAATTTTAAAATCAGAAGTTCTAAAATGGACTAGGGCCGCTAAGAGACAAGAGATTAGAGGGGCCCACCCTTGGCTGTTTTCATGTTGTTTGTGCTGTCAGTGCTTTAAGCTGGGGTGATAAGAATAGGACAGAAGCATAATTTCTCGGGCTGTATACCCACCAAATTGGCAAATAGTGTAACAGTTCTAAGTGTTGACAAGAATCTGAAGTAATGGGGAATTTTAGACCCTGCTGGTGGGAGTGTAAATTGGTAGAACAACTTGGGAAAATGGTTTGACATTACCAGTAAATTCAAAGATATGTAAAATTTATGACTGCGGTCCCACTTCTCTGTACCCCAGAGAAACTCGTGTGCATGGGAGACATGGACAAGAATAATCAGTGCGACATTGTCTGACATAGTTAAAGCTGGAAACCACTCAAATCTCCGACAAATAGAAGAGAAAAATCGTGGATATTCAACTAATGGAATAGATCAGCAAGAAAAAGGAATGAAGTATGGCCATGCTCATCAAGATGATTAAGCCCAGCAAACCTAGATTGCCCCAAGAAGCAGGATGAAAGAGAATGTAATTGGTCTGAATCCACTCACACAGAGTTCAAAACTAGGCAAAACTAAAGTATATGGTTTAGGGTCGTATACAAAGATGGGATAACAATAAGGAAAGAGTGGATATCACCATCACAAAAGTCAGTTTCATTGTTGCCTTCAGGGTAGGGAGAATAGATGATGATGGGCCGGGCCATGGACTTCTTAGGTCCTGCCTGGTTCTAATTCCTGTCTAGATCATAGTTTCATGAGTGCCCATTTGTTTTTCTGCGCTTTTATGTAAATAGAAGTAGTGCATCTTTTTTTTTTTTTTTAAAGATTTAATTTATTTATTTAACAGATAGAGATCACAAGTAGGCAGACAGGCAGGCAGAGAGAGAGGAGGAAGCAGGCCCCCTCCTGGGCAGAGAGCCCAATGTGGGGCTCGATCCCAGAACCCTGAGATCATGACCTGAGTCGAAGGCAGAGGCTTAACCCACTGAGCCACCCAGGTTCCCCATCATTTTTTTTTTTTAAAGAAGTTTACATGAGAGATAAAAGGATGTCAGAGATAACAATATGTCTGACTTATGTCCAAATATGCCTCTTAAGATATAAGGCAGTTATGCAAGAAGTAAAGGTATATTTGCCATCACTTAAGTCCATTTTTGTTACTTGCAAGTGTAATTTGCACATCGTGAAAAGAACGCTTGCTGCTAGTTTAATAATTAAAAAATATTAAATGAAGAGTCATAGAAAAAGAGATCCCAGGCCTTTAGAATCAAATCTGATAATTAATTTGTGGTGTAATTATTTTCCCATGCTTTATGCATGCTTATTGATTGGAGCTATCTCTTGAATCATACCTAGAAGCAGAGTAACCAGATCAACAGAAAATTAACAGCAAGGAGAAAATGAGAATACTCATCTTATCTAAAGAAGCCAAGAACTTTTTATCAGTCGTGTTATTTTAAAATCATCTGTGAATTTCTCTTTAAGGGAAACCCTTAATAGTACCCCAGCAGTAAGAGCATTGCAGAGTATTATCCAGTAATGAAAGAGAATGTTAATAAAATCATTTCTTTTTTATGTCGATGTGGATCAAAGTTGCAACTTCAAAATACCAATGATAAAGACGAACGTTTTAAGATTCTAGGTTACTGCTTACTAAGGATAATATTCATTAACTAGAGTTCACTTCTCACGCTCTGGATTAAAGAAATTATTTGCAAGCAAACAAGAAAAAAATCATCTTTAATTCACTAATCATAAGGCACTACTTTTTTTTTTTTTTTAAAGGGTCTTAAAAATGGATCTTTAATTTAAGTTGTGCCACAGTCGTAAGATATCCTCTGGTAGAGGCTTCGGAGAGGTGGCTTGAAAGTTGTATTGTGTGCGAGAAACTTTGGAAGCCCCATTTGCTAAAAGCATATTTCCAAATTGATTTATTTTCTAGAGAAAGCCATACAATACTATTTAAATACCTGAAAGATAAAAATGAATACTAATAAAACAGCCAAATACTCCACTGTAGAGCATAAAATCTCCAAGTGTTGTGAAGAGTATCATAAATACCTATCCTAAGAAGCTCAATTAAAGTTTGGAAATAATAATTTTGTTGTTAAATCTCTGAAGAGCTGCAATAGTGAGATCACCTTGAGGTAGAATCCAGAAAAGCTAGTTTTAAATATTGTACTCCTGGAGCAATGATTGATTGATTCTCTAGTGTAAATTTCTTGGTAATGTCTGCTTAGAGACCTCTAAGAAATTAAGGAGTGTGTATGTATGTGTGCGTGTGTGTGTGTGTGTGTATGTGTGCAAGAAAATCTGTTCATGCAGCAAGAACCCTTTTTGGAGCCCTCGTCTGGGTAAAAGTTACAGGAGTATTCGGCAATCATCTCTATGTGTTGGAAGATGGCTTATGGAGAGGACTGGAACTGGATGTTGTATGATATTTTTTTCTTTAATTATTGATTAAAATGGTGGCCAAGCAACAGTGTAGCCAAAGCCTTTCCACTGTGTTATGTTCTGCCATCTCCCTCGCCTGATTTATTTACCTTAAATCGTGGGATGTAAAATGCTGGCTTAGAAATAAAGGCAAAGTACACAAAGGGAAACCACTGGGCACAAGACTTAGGAAGTGACCTTGGAGATCATTTAGCACAGCTGATTCAAACCGTGCTTTGGGATCTCTGGAAATCCCAGTAGTTCGGGCAGGAGAGAAGGGTGGACCTGGGGCTCGGGGGTCTGACCTGAGCATCCCACCTCCGATTCGTATTGGGTGGTTTTGTCAGTTTTATTTATCTTGGACCTTCCACTTAAAATTCTGTGTGAAGAACAAATAAACAAAAATTGTTTGAGACCCATGACTTTAGTATATTATAAACACCCCCCCAACCCTTCCTGCTTTCACATGTGAGTAAACTGGGCCCCAGTAAAGTTGTAGCTTCTTCAAGATTTTTGTGGCTGGTAGTGGCAGAAACAAGATTTCATATTTTTCCCCGACACTAATAAAATTCTGCCTCCCCAGTACCTGTACCCATCAACTATATACTCTATTTCTTAATGATAATACCTTATTTAAAATCTTTAATACCCACTTCTCTGTACTGTGCATAAGGCAATCACATAAGGGACAAAGGAGATATGATTAGGCATGATGTTATAAGAAAGCTGTGGGGAGCTTTTTAAAATCCCATTGTCAGAGAGAGTTTGTGGGAAGGATCTTTGTATGTGTGTGTGTGTGTGTATGTGCTTCATTATCGTGCCCCAACATTAAGGCATGTTGTCTTAAATACAAGTGCCACTGACATTGTAAAGATTGGTGACCAGGAGGCCTGGATCTCAAGAAGCTATGAAATTAAATCGGAAATATTTTCACAGTAAATATATGAGGTTCACCAGAAAATAGCATCTGACATATGAGGTAATATCACAGTTTCATAGGATGCAACAAAAAAAACAAAAAAAACAAAAAAAAAAAGGAAAGAAAGAAAAGAAAGAAAGAAAAGGAAAAAAAAGGGACACTGCTAGGTGACATGAAAAAGTGTCAGTAGACGTGTTCATCTGACTTAGTTCAAGCCAAAGACGTTTTCATTTTTCCATGGAAATCAATATGTGGCAGTTTAAGAAAATGGCCTTATATGACATGACTTTTTCCTTCTTCATTTCTTCTGTCTTCCTTTCCATTCTTTCTATTCTTCTTTTTAATGTATATTAACTGAGTGTGTATTATGTGCCACATAGTGAAGTTGGAAGAAGGATTTTTGTTTTTCTTGATGCAGTGATGGGAGCTTCCAATAAAATGTCTTTAGTCTCAACAACTTTTCAAGTGCAGTTGTATCTAGAGACAGTGTTGATGATTATATTCTGGAAAGTCAGAAATTCTGCCATTTTCTCCAGTTTTCTCAGTTGAAAGATGCAAGTCCCATTGTAGATGTGTGCTGTATAAGTAATTGCTGATGGAGCATACCTGGGGTTTTGCCAGAAGAGTGGCAGACATCCACCAAGAGTGCAGTTGTCTGCGGGAGTTATGTCGATTCAGGGACCTTTGGGTGTTTGAAGGCAAAACCCAGAGAACTGACCTATATTTTTCCTGGTGGAAGATGAGCCTCCTAGTTCTTCAACCAACTGCTAACCAGGAAGTTCCGCTTTCTCCAGACTGACTCTAAATTATAGTAATCTTGTGTCTGAAGCTCCGATTCATAAGTTACTCTTGTGTAGTTGTATTTAAGCCAACTGCTTTTGCTTCTGAACGACCACCCCAGGGAATACTGTTAAATCGGATGGTCACATTCAAATGTTCCATATGGGAACATGGGAAGGCGTTCATAAGCTAAAAGGCTGATATGGAACATTTATTCATTTTGTTGCATTTAATTGTTATCTTTTCCAAATGAGTGTGGTGGAAATGCTTACTTTAATGAAATGTTTGCACTTTTGTATGTTTTCACTTTAGAGGGTAAAATAGAGAAATTGGTTTCAGCAATGGACAACTTTTTTTTTTTTTAAGATTTTATTTATTTATTTGACAGAGAGAGATCACAAGTAGGCAGAGAGGCAGGCAGAGAGAGAGGAGGAAGCAGGCTCCCTGCTCCCTGCTGAGCAGACCCAATGCGGGGCTCTATCCCAGGACCCTGGAATCATGACCTGAGCCAAAGGCAGAGGCTTTAACCCACTGAGCCACCCAGGAGCCCCAATGGACAACTTTCGATGAGAAGAATTTCACTGAGACTTTACTTATGGCTAGATGTGAAAGAAAGAACCTAGATTTCTTACCATTCAATTATGTCTTGAATAGAATTCTACAGTGGAGCGCCAACATTTGGCAAGGTTATTAATAGTTGCAGTAATGTGACTAATGTTGGCCCTTTTGTCATAGTAGTTCCCTGACTGGCCTTTCCTCAGGCATACCACAAAGCTTTATGTTTCATCTAAATCAAATGCTGAGCACCATAAACAAAATGGAGTACGGTGACGGAAATGAATTCATTGATGTTATTCATTCATTTTTTTCATCCTTTCATTCAGGAGTACAGCCTACTAGGCATCAGACACTGAACTCGGTAGAAATTGTTCTAGTTAAAATTTGGGAACAAACAGTGGAATTTGCACCTCCCCATCTACTCATTTGCAGTCTGTACTCTGGGCTCCCAGCAAGGGGCCCAGGAATAAGAGCACAGAATGCGTATTTCACAGGTGTTAGTGCTTGGAATGATTGATGAAATTTAAATTTGGAATCAAACACCAGCTTTCTAAGGTGTTCATAATCATCTGGATAGTCTGATATTAACTCTTGAGTCAGTCTTTGGGAGCAAAGAATAGAGTCTTCCTCGCAGAAGGCCAACAACTAGGCCAGAATGTTCTGGATTTTAGGCTGCATTTCCTCTTGGTATTATTACTAATCAGAGCACCTTCTTCGGTTATTGTGGGTGCTTATAAGCTGCAGACGGCATGCAGTTCATGAGTTTGGCTGCTTTTCCATAGCTGCTATGAAAATTGCAAACAAAATTGCTTTTCATTTTGCTTTGACAGGCAGTTTTAATTTTATTCATCATTTTAGCAAATTATATAACATTTCAGTTGTGTGCAGCATTGCCTTTGTCTTTTTGTGCACTATATTTATGCCGAAAATATGAAAACAACAATAAAGAAGAGACCCAATAATAGCGTCTTGTAGTAAAAAAGGCTTATTAAAAGGATATTTTCTGCCTGGGTGAAAAACTTCCTTGAACATGTCATAAATAGTTTATAACACACAGAGCTACACTTTTATTGTCTGCACAAGTTGATTGTCTAGCTAGCCACATTTTTAAAATTAAAAAATAATTCCCCGCCCCCCCCAAGTTGGAATTTATGGTTTATTTAGCCAGACCTTGTCACAGCTTAATTAGACAGTGACTGTCCTTTTTGAAGTCATCAAAGGGACTAAGCAAATCTTGGACGGACAGGAAGAGCGTTGGGGGTCACCGGGGAGTGTGCTGACCAGGGAAAGATGGGGGGAGCTCATAAGGATTTATCTGGTCACCATGTATATACATTTTCATTTTGTAGAAAAATGACTAATACTGTAACAGCCAATGGGTTGGTTTTATTATGTGCTTCCCGAGCTCCTCATTGTAGTTTCAGCAATATGAGAAGCCCTGCAAAGCATGCAATAAAAACAGAGCAGACTTCGTGCTTGCCTTATTCATTGATGTCTCTGGCACAAGGCAAGTGCTGTTCAAATAATCACTGAGGGCTGGTGGCATGCTCTCTAACCTTGAACGTGAAAGGATTGGAGAAGGAGGAGAATCCTTTCTGCCAGGGGTTTAGAAGAAAATAATGTGCAGTCGCAATACTTTTTAGGACATAAAGACTTTTATTTAAGATTTACAAGATTGCTGGTAAGGATGATTCATAACCAAAGTCCAGTTTTCCTTAGGGATTAACCACCGTGGTTTGTTTTTTGTTTTTCTAGCATAGCAACTGAATTTCATCATTCATTTTGTCATTTAGCAATAGAAGACAACTTCACCAAAGAAGCTCACAGTACGAGTAAAATTGGAAGTAAATGGAAGCCATATGTTGTTGCTGTAATTCCAAGGTTAAAAAAAGCTATAGTTTTGGCTATTGCCTTTTATTCTGAGTAGAAGGAAGGTAAAGAATGCTTTTATTATCGATAGCTGTACATTTTTAAAGAACATCGTTATTTATTTTGTTAATGGCAGTATGAGGTGCACATGACCAACGTGTTCAGAGCAAGGCTGATATCTGGCAGTAATCCATTTCTTAACTTATGTACAACTGTGGAGTTATTAATGCTAGTCAGGTTATGTGCAAGGATTCAGGAAAATTCTTTATTCCTCATTGACTCCTGACAGTTATTGTACCTAGGAACTGGGTAACGTGTTCTGAAGTGAGCAATTATGGAAATGTTTACTTCACTGGCTGCATGTAAATGTGTGCAGAGAATGTACCAGAATTTTTCCTTGGGGGTATTTAATTCTCTCCAGGGCAATGAAAATCAAATGATTTCTTTTTTTTTTTTTTTTCAAAGCTTTTTTTTTTTTTTTTTTTTTTTTTAAGTGTTATAATGCAGCTGAATAATGATGAATGCAGTAGAGGGAAAGGAGAGGGGGAGAGCCAAGAGGAAGGGCGAAGAGTGAGCTACCAATGGATCTGGAAAACAAATTTCCCTATGGCAGCTAAAACCCAAAAGGGAAGAGTTGAGGGTGGGGGTGGACAGAAGGCTGGCGCTGTGAGAGACTAAAGTTTGCCGGGGAAATGATGGAAAATGACTACTCTGATATTCTGCGGTAGTACAGTGGTGCTTGTAATACATTTATCTTTGTAAGAACTTAAGCAATTGGCTCAGTATTGTTCACATCGAAGGGTATCACATTTGCTTGTTAATTAAATGCAGTATCAGTGCTTACTGTCCCTGAACAGTTGGGGGAAAAATCCAAATATGTATGCAGAGTTATGAAATTTCTGTGCATGCAAATGGATTTTGTACAAATCACAACCAGATTATTAATGTTACACAGTAGAGGTTTCTCCTTCTTCTGTTTCTTCTTTCCCCATTCTCTGCCAGGTTTACAGGTCTTCTGATTGAGAGGCATTTTCAGTATTCTTTCTTTTGTGAGAGGAAGAAATCATGGGAATTAAGAGATTTCATGTGAATCAGAATGAGATGTTTTCAGCACAGTGACATTTCTAAAGCAAATGAGTTTCTGTGAAAGTCCATTATAGAGAGCTCCAAGCAGGTGGAATGTTAATGCTTAGACAAGAAGCGGGATACCTGTGTGAGAGTCTGAAGTCACATAGCACTTAGAAGAGACAGGCTTCAGTTTAACGCTCTTTCTGAGCAAAATTACTCGCTCTACCAAAGTAATTTTTAAAATTTCCTGCAGATATTTTGTACAGTAGTGAAAGTAAATATTAGTTTAAATTGGCCTCTGTGGTCATATGCCTGTCATTAGTATAGAGTTAGATTACATTAATAAGAAGTAGTTGCTGACCTTTATACTCTTTTTTTTTTTTTCCTTCCTGAATTTCTCCTGAATTTCTTAAGGAGGGGTTTCATAAAAAGGGTTTTTATGTCTTGCAGAAAATTGAGTTTTGTAGACATTACCTAACTCTTGATTTGTCACACTGGGATCAATAACATTTCGCTGCTCTTAAACACACAGAATCACAGGGGACACATAATGTTTTTTATAAGTGCAGTAAAGTTAACGTGTTGTTGAAACAAAAACTCCTCTGACAGTCCTGTAATAAGTACACTCTGAAACTAGCAAATTATCTGTAATACTAGGAAAGGCAGGAAGAGCGCTTAAGAGTACAATGTGTACGTTGTTGGCATTAGGCGCTGCAAGAATAAGAAATTAGGATTCACTGCTCTGTTTTCAGTTGCTTGTCAGGATGATTATGGAAAGTCAGTTTTCTCAGAAGGGAAGCCGACCCCCCCCACCCCCCGCCCCAGGAGTGTTTCTCAAGGCCACATTTTTACCAAGTTTGCTTGGTATGTTTGGTCTCTTTGTTCTTGGAGGATATTCTGTATTAGTTACAGAGAAAAAGCCCTTCCCTTATAGCAAAGAAGGTATTTTAAGCTAGATAAGAAAAATGGGCCATTTTCTACTCCTCTCCCCAAAGTACATGCCTGGTCCATCAATTTTCTTTTGGAATACTCACTGATATTCTAAAGATGTCTTCAGCAAATGTAAGTCCCATATGATGTAATTTGCAAAAGATACTTGGAATAGAAATCACCCTTGTATGTGCTTTCATTTCCTCAGTCCTGGGAATCCGAGGGGCTCGGGTAGGACCGGAGGAGGTGGGCACTCGGTTAACCGCTGCGATGCCGGGGTCCCTGCTGCTGTGTCCAGAGCGCCCCACCCCCTTCCGCTTCCTGACACCCCGGAGTCGAGCCCCCTTGGGAGGCCCCCCAATCCCCGTGTCCTTTCCCCTTATCATATTTAGCCGTCACTCAGATTCTGTTTTAAGGACAGGGGAACTATAGATTATTTTGAATATCACAGACACGCTGTCTCTATAAGATGTCACTGATTCATGAATGACCTTTGTTTTGTCCCCCCCCCGTTTTTTTTTTTTTTTTTTTTCCCCTCTAGGAATACAGTGGTAGCCCCGATTGGAAATCTGTTTAGATGGAGAAGAATGGGTGTTTTGTTGGTAACAGACAGTGGCCCTCCTCCACGGGCCGTGGTAGGTAGGGCCGGGAGCCGGGAAGGCTGCCGCGCAGACCCTGTCATTTCACGCAAGCTGGTGCTGTTTCTCCTTCAACACTTTGCAGAGAATGTAGTTTTATGTTCATTTAATAATTATCCATTTTGGTTGTACTTGTCGGGGAGAGCTTCTTGAGCCCCATCAGTTTTTCAGAGAAGCACCACTCAGGCTCTTCTGCTGAAAATGTTTTTCCTTCCCTCCCTTCACTTCATTCCACTCTTCCCCTTATCGACGCTCTCATCAGGGCCAGAGCTCTTCAGTATTCCACTCCTGTCCTTTGTGAAGTGATTTTGCCCAGACACGTCTGGCTCAGGGTGAAGTGCCCTCCCCTGAGAGCGCGCACTGCAGCCCCAGGTCGCCAGCACCATGAATACATTATTATCCCAATTTCCATCCTGTTGCCACGGCAGCACTTTTGGAGCTGCTGGGTTATTAAGTCGTACATCACTAATACCCTGATATGAGCAGAAGTTGGATTTAATATCGGCCTTTGATCAGATTACCTCCCAACAGTCAGCTGTCATTAGAAAATTCCTTTGCTCATTATACCCTCAGAGCTCTGGCCTGTGTAGCAAAAGGGTGGCAGGCCTGATACATGGAGGCAATTTCAAGCCTGGGCCTTGCACTGTACACTTAATTTATTTTCTGACCTTTCTGCGATTTGGGGAGATTCTGCACAGCCGTGTGTGAGCCTGCGTGGGTGAGTGCATGAGTGTGGAAGTGTGTGTGGAAGTGCCACTCCAGAACCTACCTGTAGTTTTGTAGGTGGTGGAGAGAGGTATGTGTGAGGGGTGGTTGTCTTTTGCCAAGTACTTTGTTGGAAAGTGTCTGTTTTCTGCCTGTCCTCGGGTAATGTATAAAACATGGTGCTTCAGGTAGAGATGAAGGGTAAACTGATGTCCCCCTAAATGGCCAGCCTGTGTATGCACCTAACACTTCACTGAGCAATCTGTCAACATGTCAGCAACACATGTTTTATAAAAAGCCTCCAGTGGGAGCAAAGGCTCCTGCCAGGGCTTAGGAAATGCTTTGAATTCAGCAGATTTCTATTGCTGGAGTCCCCCGAGGTTCCTTTTACAATGCCTACATTTCAGAAATTTGAACTTGGGACCCTTAGGGGGTTCTCTCCGAATGCCTGAAAATGTAGAGTTATATTGTTGCGTGTCCCCAAGCGGTCTTTACTAATACCTGAATTCGGAGAAGCTGGAAATTACAGAGCTCCCCAGGGGGAGCTTTATCCACACCAGGAAGAAGAGAATAACTCTGCAGGGAGATTGCTTAATGCATTGCTGAAATAAAAGAATTTGAGAGAGATGGGTTGAAGTGTTTTTTTTTTTTTCTTTTTTTTTTTCTTTTTTTTTCTTTTTCTGGCCACTCCTTCAGCTTAGCTAAGTCCTTAAAGACAAAGTCAGGGTAAGGAAGCAGCTGGGCTCTTTTTAATGAAATTTTAGATGTGGCTTTTGAAATAGTCAGATGCCTGATGCCTCTGTGTGTGTGTGTGTGTGTGTGTGCGCGCCCGCACGTGAAAGGGAGAGAAAGAGAGTGAGTGTGAGACGGAGAGATCCTGCGCACACATGCGTGTGTGTGTCTGGGTTATTATTCTTCACTAGAAACCTCTTTGTTTACATGCAAAAAGTTGTTTCCATTTTTAGGTGCATCATCACTTTTGTCTTATTTCCTCCGGTCCTGAGCTGTTTCTTTCTTTCTTCTTCTTCTTCTTCTTCTTCTTTTTTATTTAATACTCCCACTGTACCTGTCTTGCTTACTTGGAAATATTTCTTCATCTCCTTCTCTTTTTTATGGTGCTTTTCTTTTATTACATCTGCCTGTCATGCTTTGTACTCTACCCTTTTCATAACTGGTGGTGCTGCTGCTTTCCCTTCCAACTCTCACTACTTCACTGAAGACTTCTTTATTCCGATGACTCTCTCTCTCCTATTTATTTTCCACCAGCCTTCAGCAACCTCTCTCTTCTCAACTCAGACTTTGGAAACACTCAGGTATTTCTGGACATCTTCTGGTAAAAGTATTTCACTGATTATTTTTTTTTTAAATGGGTGGCATATTGTCATTTTGATGCTTTGAATTTCATCGAGAGAGTCAGGGTGCTTTGACAACTGCACGTAGATGGGCAAGTTCTACAGTGAGGTGTGCCTTAATTTAGGAAAAAAAAGTGTAGTTAGCATAGGGGACCTAGAATGTGTTTGCATACGTAGAGCACACACATACATGCATATCAGTTTATTCTTATTATGATATCATATTAATATTTTAACATTATACATGCAGACCTATGTACACACGCATGGCGAGGGAGAGTAAGGGGGTTCCATTCTGAAATATCTTAGGATGGGAAAACATGAAGTCCATTTCTGCTCTTTATTATCTCTGATAAAGAGAAAGAAAAAGATCCTCCTTGTGTGTGCACATTTCTAGATCTTTCCTTGGCTGTCTTTTGACACCATGTCACCTGACCTTATCAGGAGGGAGCTGGGGGCTTGGGCTCATGTTTACCCAGGCCCCTCCTGGGACTGAACGCTACCTTTGAGTCCACCTTCTTTCAGCTTCTCAGACAAAGACAAGGAGAACATTCTCACAGAACTCAGCCGTCTAGTGTAAAACAGTTCCAGCTGTTGCAGTTCATGAGTTTTTTTGGGGGGGGGGGCAGAAAAAAAAGTGTTGGCTTGTTTTTTAGGTGTGGCTACATGTATAGAGCTGTCTTCCAGACATTGATTTTTTTTTTAAACTGATTCAGTTTAAAAGTGGTAGGGGATTAAAACACCCACTGTTTTGGAATTTGACAAATTATAATATTTTAAACTCTAGTCCACCGTGGCGGGAGGAATTCAGATCTTTAGTGTTGAAGGTGGAAAGGGTCAGACGTTTTCAGATGTTTTCCAATTTACAGTGTACTTAGGTTACGAGAGTAGCACTGTGTTATTTTATATTTTAAATTGAAGATCATGTTTAGCTCTTGAATAATTTACCCAACTGCCTTCTGAAAAGCTTTCTATTGAAACATCAAGACCACGAAATTAATTATACTAAATGCAGACACATAAACTTTGATGGGGGTATAGTTTGTGTTTTTAAACTAATACTTATGCCGATATAGCTTCTACCCGGTGAGGGTTTTTATAGGAGTATTTATTGCGGCTCAGTAATTGGGGGACCCACCTCAGCTTTTAATTAGCCAGTTTTGGACCAGAGATGAGGAAGAGCCCTTGAATTAGATTCAGACTGCGACCCTTGCTAAGTGCTGGCTAAGTGCGGGTCAAGGTCAGATGAAGCAATTGCCAAGAGTAGGAGTGTATAGTGTGCAGAACCAGGTGACTGGGGGGAAATTCGAACTCAGAGGGGAGGCAACTTTCCGAAGTTCGACGAATGGTAAAGAGTCGTCTTTGAGAAAATAAAAAAAATAACGAGTTGACGTGATTTTTTGATATGCGTGAGAGGACGGAGCCGGTCTTCCTGTGAGATTTTGGTTGTATTCTCATTGGGTAGAGGGCTTGCCTTATTCATTACACAAAAAGAGGTGCCAGCTGCCTTTCTGATGAAGCAGGCATACTGTGGTTAAAGACATTCTGTGTGCGTTTAGTGCATTGGAGGAAAGGGTTTTGTGCCTAAGCACTTTTAAGTATCCACTGGAACACTTGAATCTGGCACCCTAAAAATTTTAAAAGCTCTTTTATCTGCACTCCACATGGTGCCTTTCACTTAGAAATCTTCTGTATTCTTTGCTATCCTTGTCAATCAGAAAGTGCCCTATTGCTGGATTTTGTGTGTGTGTGTGTGTTGTTTTTCTTGTTTGCAGGTGTTCCTGGAAAAGCCCTAAAGGGAAAAAGATAGTAGAATTTCTTACTCAAATACTATTTCCATTTGAGGTGTGGCATTTTGTATATTATTTAACTTAATATTTTTTTAGGCTTCTGACTAGTCCTTTCAAAAACATTATTCCTCTAGCTTGTCACATTGGTAATAGGATTGGTTTTGGCATGTCACATTGCCTTTCATTCCCCTTCCCCGCCGTGTGTGCGGGTGTGCCCTCACACACACACACACAAACACACACGCATGCACACTAATTTGGTATTGGGCCCATCCAACGGAGTGCAGCTCTTCTGACTTCTGCTTCCCAAACACTGACCTGTATTACCCCTAAACCAGCGTGTGCTCCCCCCAAGGCTTGAGAAGGGCCAGTCCAAACTTTGTTCCCTGTCCAGTGCGTGCTATACTGGATGCTGGGCTGCTCAACCTTTGGTGCCTTTAACATGCTTATTTCTCCTGCTTCTCTCAGCCAGCCCTGTCATCCCTGACCCCTCTCTTGCCTTTTCCCTCTGCACCCATCCCCTTTTTTGTGTTCTCCACTCTTATCTCACTGTATCTGGCTCCAAAGGGACTCAGTGCCACCAAGAAAAGTTTTTGGAAGGTTCAGCTGGAAGAAACGTTAACAAAAATACCCAAAGGTGCCCCATGTTCCGAGTTCTACCTTCCAGACTCTACATTGTTTTGGAAATGGAGCCAAGGAGTTTTTTTCAGAAAGCCTTGGAGTCATAAACAGAATTGTTCCCAAGTCCTAAAGTGGGGAGGAGCTTCCTAAAAATGTACTTCTTCTCTCAGGAAGGGTGCAAAGGCTATTTTCAAGAGTCTTAAAAACAGAATCCCATTTTGAACAAAAGGTAAAAATCTTTGCCCAGGATGTGAGAGGATTTTTTCTGCTAGTTTTAGGCCAGCAGGATTCTAATAAATGCTGATTAAGTACCGCCTGTGATTCCTTCTGTTATTTTTGACCACATGCTTTATTATAGACACCTGCCTGAAAAGATACTATGAACTGTGCTGGGCAGTCACAAGTCTCTTGAAGTGTGCCTCACGTTTAGTACAGTGCTCATAAAAGAAAAATCAGATTGCTTGAGCACAATTTCTACCTCCACCTTTTATTTATTTTATTTTTTAAAAGATTTTATTTATTTATCTGAGAGACAGAGAGTGAGCTACATAGCACAAGCAGGGAGAATGGCAGAGGGAAATTGAGAAGCAGGCTCCCCACTGGGCAGGGACCCCCATCCCAGGACCCTGGGATCATGACCTGAGCTGAAGGCAGATCACTGAGCCACCCAGGAGCCCTGAACTCCACCTTCTAATAGCTGTGTGATTTCTGTGCTTCCGTATCTGCAAAATGGTGCAAATAATAGTTCTCATCTCATAGGGTTTCCTTGAGAAGTAAAGATAACTTCCCATGTCAAGCAGCGTCCGTTTAGAACACATAGTAAGTATTCAGTAAACGTGCCTTTGACTAAGTCGTTAATAAGCCTCTACTATTTTCCACATTTCACATTTCCATAAAAATACAGCCTATGGAATAAACTCTATAACTCATGATTTTAGTCCGCAAAGTTAATTTGGGCCAAAGTTTTGCTTCAGGATAGAACGGGAGACCTTCCTGCTCACCTTCTGTGTGCGGGAGTGAGAACATCCCCTCACTCTGCGTTCCACTTAATGTTTGTGTTGAATAGTAATATGAAAATCGAAGTAGCTTTACACAAAGAGTAATTCCCTCACGTGTGTTTTAGACTACTTCTTGCTTTTCTCATTCTTCTTTATTCCTGGTTGACTATGAGGGAGTTTCTATAGATGTAGTACCACGCAGACCAATTGATAATATAGAAGCATGAGACAGAGTGGGTGCGGGATGCCAATTTCTGTATCTCTTGACTCTTCCTCCTGAATTCCTTGCTTGTTAATAGACAATAAAAGGAATTTCACAACCAAGAAGTAGAAAGTGAGAGCAAAGCAGGTGTAAGGAATGGTTTGTCTAGAATGGTTACAAGGGAGGATTTGATAGTTTGAGGAGGAGTGGATTTGGGGATGAGATGCTGGGGTATTAGAAGCCCTCGTACTGAGGTGGTTGGGTCTGTGATTTATATTTGTACATGTTACCTTTGATCGCCCCCTTGAACTACTCCATTGGAGACATATTCCTTCGAAGACTGACAGAATTCCATTCTTCTCCATGGGTCAATTCAATCTAGTTTTTAATTATTATACATGAAAAAGAATGGGTCAGGCTTCAGTGAGGCTTGCGTCAGTGTTTTTATGTTATACTTCTAGTTTGAGGAAACCTCACAAGTACTGGATGTGGGTTTACTGTGTCTTCCTTCTTTGTTTCTCACTTCGAAAGCAGCCCAGAGTCCTTTGGAATTCAGTCAGACGGTGTGTGGTTCTGGTCCCGACTTTTTTGTGTGTGCCTGGGATTGAATAAGAGGGTAGAATCCCATCAGGTAATGATTACTGTATATGAAACAGACAAAAGGAAGAGATACAAAGAGATATTCAAACGAAGTCTTGTTCCTCTTCTTTCATCCCTTTTCATTCCTTATGAAAACGCGAAGAGGGAGAGCCTGTTTGTCAAAGAGCGTGCGTGTGCGTGTGCGTGTGTGTGCGTGCGTGTGCACGTGCGCGGGGTGTGTGTGCGGGAACTGTTATAGTACTGTGGTCTGTACTGCACGACAGTGTGGGCATTTAACCTTTACATTTGTTACTTAATAATGCTGTGCCTTTATTCCATGTGTACGTTTGAGACATTTCTCTGACATTTCCCCCTCATATTTTCAGGGAGTGTTGGAGGCAGGATGGCCGTCTGTCAGGGCTGTGGAGGAGGGATGAGGGGTTGTGACTGCGTTTGGGTGGTGGCTTGTGAGGGAGCACTGAGCGTGACGTCCTCCAAGGATCCTTCCAGCTCTGAGCCTGTGATTCTGTGAAATAATTTGGCTCTAATGTAGTGCCGGGGACATTTTTTTGAAACCTAATATGATATCATATCCTTTATCAATATATTGTATCACTGCAGTTTGTGACATTATGCCGTAAAATGCTAGACCATAAAAGCCTATAATTTACAAGGCTATATTAGGTACTTACTTTATGTATTATAGCCTGATAGCCTTGTAATTCAACATTGCCTATCATTTATTCTATATATAATTCCATGGAGGGTTCTGGTGACATTATAAACCACAAAAGCAGAGCTCAAGTGGTTAGTCATTAGAACCCCAAGATAGAAATACCTTGTATTACATTATTCAGTATTTATTATTTTCCATAATGTGAAGTTCAAACACTTGGATTTGAAACACTTTCTATTTACATTCCACTTCACGGCGTTCATATACACGTCAGTCAGAAATGCTCTGGGTGAATACCGCATCACCACCATATGTGACCTTGTTTTTGTTTAAGAGGTAGGTTTGTTGCATAAGGATGTGTTGTCCGTTCCTCTGCACGACAAGTTTTTCCCCTGGCTGGTTATCAAAGAGGAAATTCTGCTGCCCCATCCGTTTGTGAAGTTTTTTGATTGCCTATTAAGTTAAGGAGAAGGGAAAGACATTTGTTTTTGAATGAATTCTAAGTCATTCATACAGAGCGCCGTCTAAAGTAAATACTCCACAAGGCTCTCGGACACAAAAACCACTGTAGAGTTGGTACCGGGCCAGAGGCTGAAGTTATAATAACATATGTTGAAATGCATTAGATCATTATTGTAGAATGCTGTAGTATATTTGTATAAGTTGTCTGCGTGTCCAAACTAATTACATAATAACTTTGATTGATGTAATCCTCTTACATAAAGTTGGTTCTTGTTTTATAAACAGTGCTGCCCTCTCTTCTGTTCTCCACTCCCTTCCTCACGCCTCCCCTTTACCTTTTCAGGGACGTTTTGATTATAGAAGCCATGGATGGTGTGACCTATTAGAGAGCCAGTAGCAGCCGGGATATTTCAGGTGTTTTCAGAAGAAGATTCCGCTCCTCCCCTCCCCCACTTCCCACTCCACCGCCCCCCCCCCCCCCCCCCGCCGCCTCCCCGTCCACCCTGCCTTGATTTAGGTGGTTTTTCCTTGAGATTTGTAGAGAACTGAAAGTTAAGAAAAGAGAGAGAAATGACTAAAAGTTAATAAAATAACCGAGTTATAAAGTAACTGAAGCCAACCTACTGTAAAAAATGACCTGTTTTATGACACCACATTATAATAACTATCACAGTGGTGAGCAGCTCTGTAGAGGATCCATGGTTATAGTCATTTATTATTTGTTACAAGTGGAGGAAGAGAGGCAGAGATTAAAAAAGAGGAAGAGGAGGAAGAGCTAGGAGCAGCAAGCTGAGTGCTTTCACTTTAAACCACAGTGCCATTTTTTGTCTAGCCAGTAAGTGACTTGAAAGTAGTATTGAAAGATAAACAACCTGAGCAAAGGCCTTGGATTCTTGCCATATGCTAGGATCTCCATTAAGGGATGAAGTTGCAAAGACACTCTTGAGTTTTATCACAAGTGAGGCTGGGCTCTGCGGGTCAGTAAAGCGGGCAGCGGTCTGTTCCAGTCGTGGGCAGGGGTGGTACAGGGCCCTCACTGCCCGCATTAGCATTAATGGGGCTTAGGAGCCCAAATCTCTTGCAATTGATCAGAGAATAGACCCCTAAAGGAGAAAAATGGATATGAGTGGGGTTTTACATTTCCTTGAATGTCCTCTTTGTTAGAAATACCTCTTTTTTCTTTGTCATCTGCTGAGGCATTTACTGATGAGTAAGTGACGGAAAAATCACAAATGTAGGAACTTGGAGTCTCTGTGAAGGACGAAGATTTTAAGTGCTGTTCAAGATACTAGGTGTGGGGAATATTGGAAACACCGCTTTTTGGGTGGGTGAATAGCAGGTCTCTCCATTTTAGCACCAATTTGCATTTCCTGTGCTGTCGTATTTTGCTGGGGCACCATTTTCTCTAAGTATCACATTATTGACTTAAAAGGTGTCATTTTCCAAATGATGGAGATAGGGAAGTACGCTTTCCTTATTTCATAATTTGCACACAGATTTGAAAAAGGTTTACCATTGTCACAAAATTTGGATATGATGGATCTTGTATTTTAACCGGATTGTGGGTGTAGGAAATCTACCGACACATTAATGTTAATGGAAGATTGTGGCATTCTTGACAAATCTTATGAAAGTTAAGTCATGTTAATTTCTTCCTTTTCCCTCCCATTTCTTAAGGCCTGATCATCTTTGACTCTTTACTCTTCTGTGTCATGACGGATGGTTGTTAATTCAACGTGGTCATGGTTTCAGTACTAGCTGTATTTCAGTACTAGGTGTCTTCCGCCTATAAAAAGAGAGTGCAGATAATAACTTTGGTTTTCTGATCCTGAGCTGAAACTAAGCAACTTGATGAGGGCGCTAACTTTCTTTTATGTGTGTTCTCCACAAAAAGGTAAGGAAATGACTCTTGGCACGCATTTTCATTCTTCTATGAAGGCTTTTTGGCCCTCAGGTATTTGTAAGTATGAGGATGTATGTACACTTGATTTTAGAGGGGAGACTCTGAGTTCCACTTTGATGTGACCCACTAATAACAGTTAATTTAGAAACCCAGATCAGATTTCAGTAGTTTTGTTTGTATTTTTGTTTTGCCCTAAGCCAGCCTCTCCCTTACCTGCTACAGATGAAAATCTCGCTGGATGGGTGATAGGGAAGGAAAAGAACATTGTGTTAAAGCCAACATATCCAGGGAGGGAATGGATCAGAAAGGTGGCGAGCTTATAATATGTGATGGACTTCTGCTTAGAATAGATAGATACATAATGTTTATTTTCCTTTCTGTAGGTAGGTAGATCTGTTGCGATAGATCTATTCTGTTAATAACAATCTCCCAATCCATTTAACTCTTAGTTTAGAATTGATAGTTACTAATTATGTTTTCCTGGATGTAAAATTAATGTGAACTAATTGTATCTGAGTTCATAGGACTTCACTAACTTCTTCATAAATAGAAAAAGAATATTATATATATATATATATATATATATATATATATATATATAAAATCTCCCCATATTAACGGACCCTTGGAAGAGGCATCCTTTAAAGTCAAGTGCAAGATGTGCATTAAGCGCATCTCAGTTTCAGGGAGTTCTCTGCTTGAACTAGGCAGGCAGCGGGGAAGCATTATGTTCATATGTTGAGGAAAATGAGACCCCTAAGTACTTCGTCGCTGTCCAAGTATCCATTCCGAGGAAAGCTTTTTCTCTCTCTTTCTCTCCAAGTATTCAGCTTTAAAGTGATATTTTACATTGCTTAAAAATTATGTGAGTGTTTGTTGCTGTTGTGTAGGATGGAAATAAATCAAGGGCTTTTGTGGGATTTTAAATTCTTCCCAAGAGGAAAGAGCTAATATTAAGGCCTTCACAAGTGGGATTAATTTTGTATATCTCTCAGGAGCCTATTGGGTATTATATTTATACATTATAAAACGTGTTTTGATATGCCTTAAATTAATATTGTTCTATGTGCAGGTGAACGTGAAGGCAGCGGTTTATGTCTGGGGTGGGAGGAGGGGTGGATAAGGAGGGGAAGAGACTAGTGATAAAGCCCCTGGGATCCTGTGGCGGGGGGTCGTGCACGTATTGGTCTGATATTCAGATCATTTTCTGTGGTGCCCTGCGTTAGCCTCAAAGGCAAAGTTTACCCGGAACTACCGGAAAAAATTCTCTACACTGTCCACTACCCCTTTCCCAATCTTGCTTTTAAAAATCGGAGCCGTTAAAAGTAAGCTCTTGTCGCACATGGTCCCGGTGGCCGTTTGCCAAACTTGGTGCTTCTCCGCCATCAATAGCAGCTTCCCTGGACGTCTTTTAGCAGATGCTGTCAACTCATCACCTTTCCCTCACTTCCCTCACACTGCCTTCATGGATCACTGCGTGTGCTGGTGCTCATGTGTCAAGGGGACGGGCACAGCTGCAAAAAGGGTCACCCCTGGAGACCTGAGCTTCCTGTCTCCCTGGCGTAGGCAGCCCTGGTCAGTCTCGCCCTGTGACCTGCTTCCCCTTCCTTTCCTTATATTTGTTTGGCAGGAAAGCCCATTGGCCCTGGTGCAGAGCAGAACTCTGCGCCTTGGCTAATGGGGGAGAAGAATGGGGGGAGGGAGCAGACTCTGAGAATGTTGTGTTTTGTCACCCAGTGCATGGAACGCACAGTGTTCGTAATCACAGTGCATTATTTTGAAAGTGCGATGTGTTTCTTGCAGTCTGGTCAAGACTTCTTGTTATCTTAAGAGTAAATGGGTAGGTGCGTTCCACATGACATCATGACCGAATGCGTGGTTGGCTGGGTGGCCTATAAATCAAAGTGTAAAGATTCTGTGAGTTTATTTTCACTTGGGCACAAGTTTGGGTCCGTCTGGACTACTCAGCCTATGATAGCTCTAGATTGTAGTAAAAAAAAAAAATGCTTATTTGTCTCTCTCTGAGTGATATCCTTGGCTTCACCTTCTTTTTCTTTTTTTTTTTCTTTTCGCTTCACAGCTGTATTGAAAGAAATTTTAAAGTTCATCCTTTGCAAAACCTCAGCTACATGATAGAAAGGTTTATTCAAATGTCTGTCATACTCTTGTGAGTTTTATCACAGCAGGATCCAGTAGCCCCACAAATCAGCAGGAAATCCACCGTAAATTTTTCAGTTCCTTGATGATTGAGTGTTTGCACTGTAGCAAGTTTTTTTGGCAATATTTTATAGGTTGGATAAAGAATTTGTTTTGAATGAAAGCCCAGATAAGGTTTGTAAGTTTTTCTCTTATTCTTCTGTATTTCTGATTTTTTTTTTCCCCTTTGGGGTTGGAACATTTTTTTTTTTCCTCTGTGCTCTGATGCTTGGTTGAACAGTAGGATACTGAGGTACTTGCCGTGCCTGACAGACATGAAGTTAAATATACAACAATGAGGAGGGAATCTAGGGGACAAGTCACAAGTCCCACAACAGACTTTAAGATGCTGTAAATATATTCAAATGACAACTCCCCCATCCACTAGACACAACATCTTATTTCATTTTGAAAACAAGTCTGAAGAATGCCCCAAGAATTTTACATTGAATGTCTGGCGGCATGCAAGTATTTCTTCGTTATTCCGAAGAACCTGCCCACAACTGTATCGTAAATATAAGGAGGTTCAGCTATGTTGAACTTTGCCTCATTTTCCTTCCAATGGGGTTACCCCTCCTCCCATTCTGTTGTGGGGGCAGCTTCCCCATTGTCTGATAAGATGTAATCTCTCAAAAATATTTTGTCAATGAAATTTTAATCAGATACCACTTGCCATTAATAAATACCATGTGTTTAATTTTTTTTTTTTTTTAGCAGTATGATAATGGTTTCCATTTTTATAGAGTTAGACAGTGACTTAGTAGAACCGGCTGATTGTAGGAGGATTTAGGCAGCACACCCCAGAAGCTGAAAGGAACTGCTGTCTGGTCATTCATGCAACATCTGTATGGGAAACTACCCTCCCTTTCTCTTCAGCCAGGACCATGACTGCTGACCCTACTAAGCTTACCCTGCTTGTGAACTTGCTGGTTTCTTGGTGTCCCTTAACAGCTAAGGCATCTCTTCACTCCACGACTGGTAACTCTTAGAGTTGAGATTCAGGAAGCCAAAGCATCCGCATCGTGGTCGAGGTTTTTTCCTTGTTCTTGGGCAAGAGAAAAGGCAAGAGGGGAAAGAGACACAGGTTCCATGTTCGATTCTTCTACCTCTGCTTCTGAGCTTGAAGGAGTTGTTCAGTCTTTCTGACCCTCAACTTACTTATTGGATGACACCTTGGAAATAGTAGGGCCCTTCTGCTCTGAAGTTCTACGATTGCCCCCAATATCTTCTATTGCTTTTATTATTAAGAGTAAGGGACTACAGTCAGCCTGAGCCCAAATGAACCGTTATGGGTAGGTGCCCAAATGAACCGTTATGGGTAGGTGGCGGATTTCTTATAATGCTGTCTTTAAAGGATGCACCATTGGGTTGAAATGTTTAACAGAGAACAGCCTTAGCTAATTTAAAGTTTTTTTTTTTTTAAAGGTTTTATTTATTTATTTGACAGACAGAGATCACAAGTAGGCAGAGAGGCAGGCAGTGAAAGAGGAGGAAGCAGGCTCCCTGCTGAGCAGAGAGCCCCATGTGGGGCTCGATCCCAGGACACTGAGATCATGACCTGAGCTGAAGGCAGAGGCTTTAACCCACTGGGCTACCCAGGCGCCCCTAATTTAAAGTTTTTAAGATTTATGAACATATGTACTAAGTAATTGTAACAGATATTTCTATAGTGTTCTTTAGGTTCCAAGTTCTGACCTAAGTACTCTAAGTACTCTATACTCTATACTTATGAGTCATGACAATCTGATTTAGGTATTACTTTTACTATTATCTCTGTTTTACAGATGGGGCACCTGTGGAGCAGAGAGGTTAAGTAACTTGTCCAAAGTCATGTAAATAATGAAGGATGGAGCTGGAATTTGAGCTTAAGCAACCTGCTTCCAGATTCCTTGCTCTTAACTCCCATACCAGGCTACTTTGGAAACAGCCACATTTGTCCTTTTCACTGCAAAGCACAGAGGCCCTCCTGTTACTGCTGCTAACATTCACTATTGTTCAACCAAGGTTTGACCTTTTAAACAGGAGAGCATATGGAACTGGAATAAGGGAACCTTCCCAGTAGGGGCCAGTCTGCTAGTATTGTGGCTACCTGTCAAAATTTCTTTTCTAACTCCTTAATCTTTTAAACATGTTATAGGGATTAAAACTTTATTAAGATTCATGGTATTCACTATGCCTTTGAGAGGGCTAAGTTGCTATTAGTCATTCACAAATCAGTGGAAATTGATTTAATCAGATTGCTTTCCTTTCAAAGCTGGAGATCAATTGTATTGGGAGGATTGAACCTTTGAACAGGATGGTCTGGTGGCTGAGAAGATGGATATATAGAACTCTGGATGTCTGATTAAACCCAGGGCAGGTGTCTTAGATGAGGGTCTTCGGCTAAGAAGATGTAATGATGTAATGAGGAGAGAGAAACTAGGTAACAGTAACTTCAGAACAGAAAGCAGGAAGGTCCATGGTAATTTCATTTATTATAAAACCTACCTAGGGCCAGTCCTGAATCTCAGAATGGGAGAGGTAAAATCTGATTATCCTTTTTTTTCTTGTTCTTTGCCCTCCTCTCTTCCCCCACATGCATTGTTCCTAAAAGACTACACACAAGTATCTTGAACACTAGAGTGAAACACACCAGGAGTTAAGTAGTTGCTTGAGCATGTGTAAGTGTGTGTGTGTGTGTGTGTGTGTGTGTGTGGTGGGGGGAGATGGGGAACAGGGATGGTTCTGGAAGCTAACTGAAATTTAGATTGTTGTTTTGTAATTTTTAAAAACCGTGTGATGAATAACAGTTTGTCAATACAGTTTTGGAGGACAACCTATTAAAACATCATAATAATATTAACTACAACACCTATTATGATCTCACCCATGAAGCTGTTTATTTTGACCCTTGATGACACGTGGCCTCTATTCTTTCCATCCTCAGGAATATGCCTTGACTTTGCCTGTAGACTTGGCTTTCTCTTCTCTGTTTTGCTACCTCTGTTTTCTTCCCGCTGTATTTTCTTCCTTTTCTTGGTGTCTGTATTTCTTTCCCCTCTCACCCCTTCCTTCCCTCAGGTTTTTCCCCTTTTTCTCTCTGATTCTGTCTCACGAAATATCTAATGATATTTCGTTGATTTAACTAACAAATAAATAGAACTTTCAGGGTTTTGTTTAGTTAATAATGAAAATTCCTGGAAGAAATAATCGACAGAAAAAGAAACCTGATGATGGTGTAAATAAAATTTACACTATATAAAATTTGGCTTTGAATAAAATTGACAGGAAAATGAGATCTTCTTGACAAAATTTAATTCTTCAAAATTTGAACCAGGGAAATTAAACTCGGTAAGAATTTTGACATTAAAAAAAAAAAAACAACCTCACAATATGTTTGATAATGACAAAAATTTATGAATGAATCAAATTATCTTTATAAAATTTTAATAAAAATGGGTTGATCCTAGTGAAAATAGTGCCAGTGAAATAAGAATGAAAATAGAAAACAGTAGTTTGTGCTGTATAAGAAATTGATGGAGGAATTTAATCAATTAAATTGGGTTCACTCAAAATTCTTTAATAACAAAAATTTATCAGAATTGACAAAATTCTGTTTAGAATGCTTATTTCAACATTCTCAGATTCAAAACATTGGAACAAAATGGCAGAATAAAAACACCAAGGATAAATATCCTGATCCTCTCTAATCCTCATGGGTCTACAAATTAGATGGTATTAGCTTCATATTACAGAGGACTACTTGATGCCCGAAGCGCAAAGAAAGTTGGAAACTGCCTGAACCAGGCATCTGATTTTAATACGTCATAATACTTGTACTTTTCTATGGAAAAAGTACATAAAAAGTACTTTTTCTATCTGCAAAGAGTGAAATAATTTGGATATGAAAACATTCTACTATATGAAAAAAATTCAGCTCTGTTAGATTTTAAATTGTTATAGTACCACAGTCATAAGTTTGATAGTCTAATGAAAATTCTAATAACCTAGTCAACCAGTTTAGCAGATAGGTTAAGAAAATTATTAACCTAAAATTCTTTATCAATATGAGTAACTATGATCATGTAGTTTGATTGTGGTAGAAATCAGTATTTGAAGGGTGGGTGAAATTAATGTTTCCTGTGTGTTTGGCACTGGAAACTAAGTTTAAATATCAAAGTTACCTTCCAGTTCTGAATGGATTTATATGCTTTTGGCCTAGAGCTTAATGAGCCTCATTCTCACTTTGGCTTTAGGAAACGTGAGATTTGTGATAAGGTATTCTTTTAAACTGGATCAGCACCTAACTACTGGTTTATTGAGAACTGCCCAAACCAGTACGGTTGACCCTTGAATAATGCAGGATTTAGAGGTGCTGCCCCCATGTAGTGGAAAGTCTGTGTATAACTTTGACTACCCCCTTTAACTACTTTAACTACTGATAACCTACTGTTGACTGGAAGTCTTAGTGATGATAACAGATCGATAAACACATATTTTGTATGTTATATATATTATATGCTTTATTCTTAAAATAAGTTAGAGAAAAGAAAATACTGTAAGATAATCATAAGGAAGAAGAAATACATTTATAACAGTGTACTGTATTTATTGAAAAAAATCTACATATACGTGGACCCATGCGGTTCAAACCCGTGTTGTTTGTAATTACAGAGGAGAGGAGCTGTTCACCGGCTACTTTTAAAGCAACCATCTCCCTCCCGCTGCCCCTTCTCCTCCCCACTTCACAGTTACACATCCAAAGCATCTCAGTTGATGTTCAGAAACTGTTTCAAAAAGGCAAAGCTTCTTTCTGGCAGTCTCTTTGCCCCCCTCTTCAACCTCTTTGCACCTCCTAATTCTCTCTGTACATCTCTTGGCAGGTGGGTGCTTTAGCCATCTTAAGTCCGCCCTGGGGTATCCTTTAAGTCATCCTCCAGGCTCACGTACCCTCTTCCTATACTTAGCTTCTGCTCCAGGTGGAACTCCTGTTTTCCAGCGTGATCCATTTTAGCTAACTATTAACAACGTGGTCCTATTTCACCTTAATATTAATTTACCATATCAAAAGGCCCACCACTTTATTATTTTGATTACTTGTTTGTAGCTTTTCTGAGCTGGGGGCTCCATGAGAGCATAGGTATTTTTCTCCGATCCATGGTAAATAGGAAGTATTTGTCAAGTGACAGATGAACTGCTAATTGGAGCAAATTCATGCTATATGTTAATACCCAACATGGATTTAACCTTCCCAGACTTTCCTTCTTCTTTTTTTTAAGTCAAGACTTTATTATTCTAGGGCAATTTTAAGTTCACAGCAAAGTTGAAGGGAGTGTACAAAAATTTCCCATATACCCCCCAACCCCACATGTGGGAAGCCTCCCCCCATTATCAACATCCCTACCAACAGGTGCATTTGTTACAACTTGTGAACCTACACTGACATCACAATCACTCAAAGTCTCTGGTTTACATTGTATTTCTTTCTTTCTTTTTTTTTTTTTTTTTTAATTTTTTATTTATTTATTTTTTTAAAAGATTTTATTTATTTATTCGACAGAGAGAGATCACAAGTAGGCAGAGAGGCAGGCAGAGAGAGAGGAGGAAGCAGGCTCCCTGCTGAGCAGAGAGCCCGATGCGGGACTCGATCCCAGGACCCTGAGATCATGACCTGAGCCGAAGGCAGCGGCTTAACCCACTGAGCCACCCAGACGCCCTACATTGTATTTCCTTAGTGCTGTACATTCTTTGGGTTGGGACAATGTATAAAGATGTATACCCATCATTTTGGTGCCTGTTTGTCCCCCAAACCCTTTGTGCTTATACATTCTTCCTTCCCTCCCCAAACCCTGACAATCTACCATGTCTTAGTTTGGCCTGTTCCAGAATGCCATATATTTGGAATGCTTTTTCAGACTGTGTTCTTTCCCTTACTAATATGCTATGTAATATGCTAGATTTCTCATGTCTTTTAAGGGCTAAATAGCTCATTCCTTTTTAGTGCTGAGTAATATTCCATTTTCTGGATTTACTACAGTTTATTTATCCATTTACTTACTAAAGAATATCTTGGTTGCTTTCAAGCTTTGGGAGTTATGAATAAAACTGCTAGAAACATTCATGTTCAGGTTTTTGAATGGTCATATATTTCAGCTCCTTTGGATACATACCAAGGAGCATGATTGCTGGATCATCTGGTGAGTGTATCTTTAGTTTTGTAAGGAGCATCCACACTATTTTCCACAGTAGCTGTACCATTTTACATTGCCACCAGCCCAAGAACGAGAGTTCCTGTTGCTCCCCATCCTTGTCAGCATTTGGTGGTGCTGTGTTCCTGATTTTGTGTGTAGTGGTAATCTCTTTGTGATTTTAACCCAGACATTTTGTATTTTGTAAAGATAAGGTCTGTTATTTCAAGAACCCAACTGGTGGCTTTTGAGTAGCATAACGAAGTGGGGGAAAAAAAGTCACTCGGGTATTGTGAGGGAAGACATTCCAGAACATGGGAATAGATTCTCTCTAATTCCCACTCAGGATTTCAGGGCAGGTCTTTTGGAAGGGGCGTGGAAGTCCAAATGGGGGGTGGAGCAGAGAAAACCCGGGAGAAAGAAGTAGTCGTTTACAAGTACTATGTATGGACTTCTTGTACTGTCCTTTGTAGGGCAAAAGTTATTGTCCATTGTGCTACTATCTCTTAATTGTTTGTTTACTTAACCAAGGGTTTTATAACCCTAGTAAAAACTTAAGAGTTTTGGGATGTTTGGTCTGTAGTTCTGTTTGTTTGGAAAAGCCTGGCTTCTTTAGTGCTGGTGAGGTAAAAGGCTGGAGTCCGTCTGCCTCGTTGGGGGTGGGTGGTAAGTTATGCTCAGAGTCCGTAATACTGGCCATGGCTTACACGTATAGGACTTTCAGGAGAGTGGGTTTCTTTGAGCACGTTCTACAGAGACAGCATGGAGCCCCACCTAGTCAGGGTGGGTGGGGGGTGCACATCGGGACTGGACAGAATCAGCTTGATCTTTTTGTTGAGTGGCTTAAAAATTTTTTAATATACACACACATGTACGTATGTGTATATGTGTATGTGTTGCCCCCCTCTCTCTAGCTCCTGCTGAGAGGGAGACGCCAAGACAGACAGAGAGGGAAGAAAGAGGGTGGAGGGAAGGGGAAACAGAGAAGAAAGAGAAGGAAGAAGAGGAACAGAACAAATACATTCTTTTGGCTTTTTGTCTTCCTTGCTAACTGTTCATAAATATGGTCCAAGTCAGCTGTATGTTGTAGCTAGAGAAAGGAGATGATGGAATATTTCATGGAAAAGGCAAGCCCGTATCAGGCCACGTGTTAAGTATACCATATGACAGGGACGACAAAGCTCATAAATTATGAACTTGAGCAGGGAGTCCGTCCCGTTAACGGCTGACGGTATGGGGTGTTCCTGGAACAAGGAAGACGCAGTTCAGAATAGGGTTTGAGCCGTGAGCCCTAAAGCCATCATCTTGCTTCTGATAATCAAACAGCGCAAGTATTTAGTTATAAAAGACGAACTTACTTGCCTTGAAGTTTCTATTTTGCTGGTAACTGGAGACTCTGCGATGTAACAGATGTTGGTCCAAACCCACGATTCTGGATGTGGATTCCCAGAGAACCAGACTCCCTTTTAGACCCTCCCATTCATGCCTTAGCAACTCTGTCTGAGCATTGCACTATCACTCCAGGACACCAGAGCTGAGGGACAAAAGCAGGAGAAGCATCTTGCTTCCCGGTTTCAGTATTTCGCTCTGTTGCAGTTGTGCCTTAATAATAGAAAATCTGTATACATTATTTATCAAGCAATGGTTCTGTTTTAGTTGAATTCTGGTGACCTGTATTTTCCTTCCCATCCTCCGTTGGCAGTTTTACTCTCCGTGGGCCTCACTGTTTTTATTTGTACCTATGAATCTCATGGGGATTTTGGAGATTGAAGAGCTAACATAATGTTGGTAAAGTGTTCTAAGCATTGAAGAGTTACAATAGGAATATATATGACGCAGGAGTGATGATAATAGTGGGAAATCCAATTCTTTCTCTGAGAAACATGCCAAAAAGGATAAAATTTTGTGATCGATCCTCGGCAATAGTAATAATAGCTATAATTTATTGGGAACTCACTCTGTGAGTTTTGTGCTAGGCAGATTACATTATATTTTCTCAGTGCATTCTTAAAAGAAACCCATGAGGCTGAAATATGATTTTTGGAGGAAGATGCTGAGGTGCTGGAGAAAAGGTTGAGTAACTTGCGTGAGGTTCTCTTCCCCCATAGTCCATGCCTTTACCCTCCATGTTGCATAGCCCCTTTTATGGTGCTACCTCTCCCTTTTAATGCTGACTACATGCCCTGATACGCCCTAGACAATTTACTTCATTTGCTGACTTAATCGTCCCAACTAACCTTTTGAGGGGTGGGTATTGATTTTGTTTTGTTCTTCCATTTTATCTTTGAGGCATATTTATCTAACCCAGGCACATGGTAAGTAAGTGGCAGAGCTGGGATTCTAACCCTGGATGGCTCCGACTCCGCAAACGCTGGAATTTACCATTGCAGCTTTCTTGTCTCCGAACCAGATCCGCTCGGCTGATTTGCAGAAAGCTCTCAGTAGTTTCCCAAAGCTCTGTGACTATCCTTCAAAGTGCCCCCTGCACTTCCTACATAATTTTCTGGGGCTGAGCTTTGCAGGCCTCCCTGTCCCACCCTCTACCTGGTACCCTCTGCCCCAGGCCCCCGTGTTCGCGGCTCCGTGAACTGACCTCGCATCTTCCCTCCCAACCTATTCCCATCCTGTGCTTTTTGTCTGGAGTCATTCCCCTCCTGACCTCTTCTCCCTCCTCGTTTCAGGGTTGTTTCCTCTGGGAGGCCTTCATGGAGTCCATGTCTAGGTGTGTCACCTGTCACATTCTCTCAGAACACCTGTCGCATAATATCTGTCTTGTGACTACCCCGTAAGCCCCTTCAAGTCTGAAATACCATCGACTGCTAGATTTCCAGTCCCTGGCACAAAGTAGGCCCCGGACAAATCTCCGGTGCTCATGGATGGAAGGAAGGAATGGCCTTGATGCTAGTTTGCCTGGACCCCTGGCCACACTGTCCCATTTCTGTGTCTTTGTTTCCCTCGCTGCTCCCTTCAGCCCTATTCTTATCTCTGATTCTGGAAGTTTGTGCCCAGGGTGTCCTCTTCAACTACTTTGGGGCTGACCTAATCTGATCCCCTGTTAGATATGAGCCCCTCGAGTACATAATAGTGTACATGTTTGTTGGGTTGAAGCAAATCGATACCATAACTCAGTCTTAAGAGGGTTTATTTCACGAGGGTCACAAGAATTGAATCAAAGGGCTGCTTCAGAAGTTTCTTTCCCGCTAAATGACAAATCCAAACTTGGCTGAGACCTGTAGCTAGAAGGGACCGATTTAAAATAAGCTCTTGGTTTGATCCTGCTCCCGGGGAGGAGGAAGCTGCCTCTTCGGCCTCCCTGCCAGGGCTGTCAGGTTGGGGAGGGTCAAGGGGAAAGACCAGTTCTCACTATAGTGTGGACTCTCCTGGCCGCCATGTTGACAAAACACTGAACTTGGGAGCTTGGACCGCATGGGTTTCAATCTTTTGCCAACTGACTCTAGGCACGTTTCGGCCTCAGTTTCCTAGTCTGCAAAACCTAATAGATTTTTGTGACCCATAAATCACTTGACATATGTGAAACATGGAACAAGGGGCCTGGCACATTGTGATTACCCAGAAAACTATCGCTTTCTTTTTATTATAATATTTTATATCTAAATAGTACTGGAGGTCTGCAGAACATATTCACACACCATATTATAGTAGACGGACAGCCCCTGGGAAGCCCACACAGGTGGTCTTTTGTAAATTGAGAGATTGCATATCTCCTGTGTCATTTTTGGTAAGTCTGATTTCTTGGCCTTCAATTTCTTCCTTCTTCTGAAGAATCCATAGGGTTACAGAAACCGAAGATAGGAATGCTGGTGAGTTAACAGGCTCTTCTCTCGCTGGTCTGGGATTCCTCCTTATGGTCTATTTCCAGTATTGTTTCTGTTACAGTTAAAATTCCCTCCAGCATGGAGGCTTCCAACACATTTCTCAGGAAGCTATTCTTTTAACATGTTGCTATTCGGATTTTTTTCCTTGATATAAAACCTGAATTTTCCTTTGCTTAATTCAATCCCTCTTCACATACACCTCGGACCTCTTTAAATAATTCTTCTCCCTCCTTGCCATTTGCACCTTTCAGTTACTTGTAGAGAGTTGTCATAGGTCCCTTTGGGCCTAATCCTATCACTGTAATTCATGTTGGGCAAGCTGTACATTTTGTATTAGTCTGTGGGCATATTCTAAGAATGCTCTCTTGCTGGAATAAAGGCAATGCTCCCGGGGTATTATCCAAACCTTATCATCAATAACAGCTACTAACTGTGAAACAAAGAGAGTGACTTTTTGAGGAAACAAAGGAGGTAATGAACAGGAGATGTTGTTTACTTCCTATATTATTATTATTATTATTATTATTAATTATGAGAGTACCTCTTGTTATAAACCATAAACAGTTTACTCTATAATCCATACCCATAGAGGGGAATAGTACAGGGGTATCCCTAAGCAGTAGATAAACCAAGAGATATTCTTAGTTTTTAAATGTGAAAGTTGTTTGTGTGTGTGTGTGTGTGTGTGTGTGTGTGTGTATATGCATGGATCTAATGATCTTAGCTTATTCAAAATACTGCAAACTGAGAGAACTAAATATAGAAGAAACCGGAAAGTTGATGAGCTTCACCTAACATAACGGAATATGATTCTCTTAAGTTTCTACAATGACAACTCTTTAGAAACATGGACCCAGCCTTTCTGATTAGAAGAAATATAAAGAAGTTCAAGGTCAGGGGCACCTGGGTGGCTCAGTCATTTAAGCATCTGACTTTGATTTTGGCTCAGGTTATGATCTCAGGGTCGTAAGATCGAGCCCCACGTTGGGCTGTGCACTCAACATGGAGCCTGCTTTAGATCCTCTGTCTCCCTCAGCCATTGCCCCTCTCCCCTACTCACACTTATTACCTCTCTCTCTCCTCCTCCCTTTCTAAAAAAAAAAAAAATTGAAAAAAAAAAAAGAAATTTAAAATCTACATTTGATCATCTACAAACACCTGTGACAAGCTGGAAAGTGTTTACTGGGGAGGACAAGACTCCATAACCATTGCTGCTGGGTCAGGATGGAGCAGTCCCCCAGAAAGTCTTCCTATTGGCTTGGGGGGCTCAGTGTAGTCACTGGAGCTAAAGGGAGCAGAAAGTATCACTTGCAAATGAATTACTGACCCTCAGGCGGTTGGCGCTCCACTTTGAGACAGTCTTAGAATTTTAGAACTTCTTGGCCAGAGAACAGTATAGAAATCTTGACTCTCCTGAATCTACCTAAGAAAATGAACTTAGGTTCAAGCCACAAGTGATGTACTTCAAGTCACAGAGGAGGAGTTGCCAGCGGAGGGATTGTTCGAGCTGCGCATCCTTTTCTAGTCGTGCGTAGGTCCTGCTATGAAAACCCACTCGTAGCTTGATAATGACGTTCAGCTTAAAAGCCCATCTTGACAAGTCAATTGAGCAATGGACTGAAATGAGTATCAACTAAATGCTCTTCTCTAAAATAGATCTTTTTAATCATTATAAGATTTGAGCTCAAAGAAGGAACTTGGGTATTGCTTAAGTTGATTATCAATTCTATTTTCCTCAAGGCAACAGAAGTTCCTAAAACAATGAGTCAACATATTTACCCTGGAACTGACCCCAGCCCAGAAGAATGGACTGTAGCCCCCATCTCTAGCCTCATTTCCGATTAGTCTTTTCCCATCTCTGTCTTTCTCTGTGCCTTTTACTTCACCCAGAATGATTCTTTTCTTTAACTGTATCTGTGAAGTCTTTAGGGGAGTAGCTTGCTCATGGTGTTCTGTAATCATCCTGAAGTCATGCCCAGTGTTTCTGGACCATTTGACCACCTGTCTTTCTCTGAGACTCCGTATGCCTTCTTCTGCCATTGGTGAACTCGTTTCTCCTCCTTCAGCTACAGGCACATTGATAGTTCCTATCCAGCGTTGCTCTTGGAATTCTTCGTTGGATCGCCCCATTTCCTCACAAAGAACTGCAGAGTAAGAGCCTTTTCAGCATCATGTGGCTTCTGGGATACTGTTCCTGTGCATTGCCTCTGTCGGGGGCCTCTTTTCAGCCCTTCACGTCTCAAAGGGAGAATCAGAGACTACTTCTGTCACAAGCCCCTCTGAAATGCTCCATTTTGAATGCAGCAGCACACCCCAACCTGCCATTCTCTCTCCCTTCTTTGAATCCCTGCTGGGCTCCTTTTAAGGTGTCTATGCTTTTCTTTGCATCATAGTTGCATATGCTTCTTAGTTATGCTAAATTAAAAATAGTTGTTAATTGCGGTAAAGTATATGTGACATAACATTTTACCACCTTAACCATTTTTAAGCATACAGGTCAGGAGTGTTAAGTACATGCACACTGTTGTGCAACCGATTTCCAGGACTCTTTTCATCTTGCAAAACTGAAACTCAGTACTCATTAAAACAACAACTCCTCATTTCCTTCCCACTTCAAGGCCTTGGTAACCATCCTCCTATTTTCTGTGTCCATGAACTGAATACTCCAGATACCTCGTCTAAGTAGAATCGTATATAGTATTTGTCCTTTTGTGACTGGCTTAATTCACTTAGGATAATGCCCTTGAGGTTCATCCATGTTATAACATACTACAAAATTTCCTTTTTCTTTAAAGACTGAATGATATTCCGCTGCATGTATACACCACATTTTCTTTTTCCATTCATCCTTTGATGGACATTTAGGTTGCTTCCACCATTTAGCTATTATTAATAATGCTGCAATAAACATGGCTGTGCAAAAATCTCTTCCAGACCCTGCTTTCGGTTTTTTGAGTATATGCCCAGGAGTGGGATTGCTGAAACATATGGTTAAGTCGACTAAATTTTAAGCTCACACTATATTTTGAGCCTTGAGAACAAGGACTGGGTCATTTTCATCTTTGTATCTTCTGAGTATCTATCACAGTGCCTCATAGGTAATAGGCATCAGCAGGTGTTCAATGAATCAAGGAATGAATGAAAAAAATATTGAAAGTGAATGACTTGTAGAGATTAAAATATTTACTTGATTTACGTCAGAAATCAAATGGCAGGGAAAGGGTATATGGAAAAATACATTCAGTTACAAAAGTATGTCCAAAAATAAGAACGCAAGACCACTGTATACATTCTTATGTAGTGATTATATTGGTAGTTTTCTGATAGGTGATTGCAGCTTTATACAAATTTCCACCTTCTCTTCTACTCTGTATATAAAGAGTTATACCCCATTAACTACCAAAACTCACAATTGTTTCCAGAATAGTGAAAGTAGCTGTTACAAAAATAATTGTAAAATGTAAAGTAATCGAAAACAGGTTCATGCTCTGTGTAATGATCAGATAACTTGAGTAAAAGCAGCAATTATGTGTTCCTGGACCACACTGGAGGTGGAAAACAAGAAAAGCATATGCCATGGCTGCATATTATTAAGCAGGCAACACTTTATATTTACTTTGCACTTAAAAGTTTGAATGATCTAGCTAACAGAAATAGACAATACCCAGGCTTTGGAATACATTAAAATTGCATATACAGTAAGAAAAATTGCTATTTTATAAGCTTGCCACAATGTGTGGTTCTGGTGTAATTCATAATAAATTTGCATAACATTTACTGGGGGCTTTCACCAGGCTATTTCATTTCTTTCAACCTCTTTCTTAGGGGTGGTACCACTCCATTTTATAATCCAAGGGTCTACATAAGAAAGGAAAGGCGGGGTGGGGAAGAAATCAGGGGACAAAGGTCTGTAATCAAACAAGCTACAAAAACCCCAGCAGAGAACAGCAGGTATCAATTAAGATTCAGAGAAAAGTCCAGTTTTACAATGGGCTACTAATATATATCACAGGTCCATTTCCCATTTCTTATTTTCTTCTTTCTTTGGTATCTGTGAGAGCTCTAAGCTACGTTCCACTGCTTCAGGGTGTAGGGAAACTGGAAACCACATCTTTGTTACTCCATATTCAGATTGAGTTTATAGAGAGTACCTTGATCTGAATGTATGTTATCAGGGAGAAAAACCCATAAATCAAACACAACCGCCTCTCTGCATCCATCTGCCAAGAAGAAACTTTACTGGTTTTAAAAGATACTAGGTTTGGGGCACTTGCGTGGCTCCGTTGGTTAAGCGTCTGACTTTGTCTCAGGTCAGGATCTCAGGGTCCGGAATGAACCCTGCGTGGGTTTCCCACTGAGCTGGGGTGTGGGTGGAGTCTGCTTGTCCCTCTGCTCCTCCCCCTGATCCTGCACCCTTCCCCCACGCCCCCTCTCCAAGATAAATAAATAAAATATTTTAAAAATTTTTATTAGGCTACAGGTAAGTGAGAATTTGATTAAAAGGCAAAATTATGGACAGCTGTCCTGGGTGATAGCCGATGAATATATTGCTTTTTTATTACTAGGGAACTTTTTTTTTTTTTTAAACTTGATTCATTTTTGTTTAGCCCTGTCAAAATGGGACTGAAATATGTTACGTTAGCTAACATACGTGTTTCCATGTTGAAGACAAAATAAGTACATACCAGTGCTTATATTACTTTTGTTGCATTTACATTGCTTCATTGATTTTGCTGCATGCCTCAGACATCCCTTACAATTCCACAGCTATTCACCAGTGTCCGTATCCCCTGGTGACGTAGATACAGAGCCTAGAACCCAAAATAAAAAGCGCCAATGACTATGATGGGACTTGAGGCAAGAACTTAATTCCTTTGGGCTGAAAAACGGCCCTGCTGGACCAGCTGATTTCTGAGGCTGCTTCCAGCTGTAGATTTTCCCTTTCCTCTGGGATAGTGTCATACCGGGTTAATGGGTTTCTAGACTACCACACAGTCAGAGCAACTGAAAAATCAAGGCAAGGGTTTGAGTTCATATTATGTGTGAAAATTATCCAAAGAGAAGTGTAAAGTGCTTGAAAATAGTTTCCCCACACATCTGCTATTGAGCTCTTTGGAGGTAGAGTCCAAGCCAATACCTCCCCGTATGGTGCCTTTAATACTGATTTCCTACTTAGATCTGTATTTCTCAGGAGGATCCGAGCAAATCATATGCTGATCATTTTTTATTAACAACACTTTTTATTATCCAAAATGCTGGATCTCATTTAACTTTGACTTATGACAGCTCCATTGTGTATTAGCAAATATATTTTTTTTGAAGCACAAAATCTAAACAGAAACATGACTTTTCCCCAATGATGTATGGCGTCTTTCCATTAAGAGTTTTTCAAAACCCCAATATATACACATCTTGGAGCACACTGACTTTTTCAAAGTAGATCGGGTAGAGTAAATATGCTCATTATTACTACAAGGTAAAGTTTATGTGAGTCACAAAAAATGTGGGTCTGATGTTTTTAAAGAACAATTATTTCCCCAAATTAGCCTGAGGATGATAGACTTCCTTCAAGATCAGTAATGTTGGGGCGCCTGGGTGGCTCAGTGGGTTAAAGCCTCTGCCTTTGGCACAGGTCATGATCCCAGAGTCCTGGGATCAAGCCCCACATTGGGCTCTCTGCTCAGCAGGGAGCCTGCTTCCTCCTCTCTCTCTGCCTGCCTCTCTGCCTACTGGTGCTCTCTTGTCAAATAAATAAATAAAATCTTCAAAAAAAAAAAAAAAAAGATCGGTAATGTCTCAGGAATTTGGCAGTGCTAAGAAATGGAAATGCACTGGTAATTTATACTTCAGATGTTCAAGCCACTGGTACCCAGGCAGAAAGCGTGTATGCCAGGAACCAACATAGTAATTTGTAGAAATACAGCTTCTTGGAATTATCGGGTTCAAAATGAAAATTCTTCTCTGACTTTTTGTGTTTTTCTGTTATCATACGATGTGTATGAATTTAATTTATGAACAACTCCTGCTATAAGTAATACACTAATAAAATGGCATGTCAGCAAGGGATAAAGAGTTACAGAAGTTAAAGTGAAATTAAGTAACTCGTGAGCCCACTTACAGAAGTGCCGGTTACTTTCAGTTCAGGAACTGTTGAATGGAAATAAACACTGTGTTCAAGTTAGTTTGTCTTATGGATAAGGCTTTTATAAATACTTAAAATGGAATCAGCACACACCCTTTTACCCATGCTGATTTTTGTTTATCCTTGCAACATATTTTGAAAGCTCTGCTCTACTGTGTTCAAGCCCGTAGAAGCTTGAGCACTTGCACAGCATTTAAAACTCAGATATAAAGCATCTCAAGCACACTATGGTTGTGCCCTGGGGTTTAAAGTTAATGTGAATGTCAGGCCAAAGTGGGGAGAACTTTAGAAGATACCTATGCCATTTGCTATGAGATGGAAAGAAAGAAAGGCGGGACACAGAAAAGAAGCAATTTTGTCTTCTTCAAATGTATCCAGGGAAAATAGCTCATCTTAAAAACGGAAATGACTGAAAGGTGTGCAACTGATTTTCTGATATATGGTATATTATGATCCAGATTGCTTTGTTCAAGAAAAAAAAAGTCGGTAAATAAGTTGCAACGCAGTCCTCTGTATTTTTCCATGAAGTATTAGGCCTTTGTATAATATGTGCATAATTTTTATGAATCAGAACCTGAATCATAAATAAAATGTTAATTTGTAGACACATTTAACTGTGGAGCAGATGGAAAAATAGGAATGTGTTAGAAAACTAGGTATTTGCAGAAGCTAATGAAGTTAATTGGTCTCATTTGACTACCTTATTTTCCCAAACCCCCTAAAGACTGGGCTTTTTTATTTCTTTAATTAAAAATGAGTTTGGTATGTTAATATTATAACCTTTCATTTTTCCTGGTTTTCTATATAAATGTCTTATTTATAGAACCACCCTTAGGAGTCCAGTATTAGTAAGAACATTAGTAAACTGGGAGCAGTAAGAAGGGTGCTAATACTATACAAAAGCCATTAGCCACATACATTGGGATAATATGTGCTTTTACACCTTATTATTACTTCCCTGTCCTGTTTTCTTTTGATTACATAGAGAAAGACCTATTTTCCTCTAGCCTAAAAACGGCACAAGTAAAAAATACATAAAATAATGATTGTTGAGCAGAATTTAATTTTTAAATATCAGTACTTGAACATATTTTGATTGGTTAAATTACATGGTAAACTTCCATTGAAATATCAGCAGTATGAAATCAGAGAAATCACAGCCCTGAGCTAATCAATACCAAGTGTGTAGATAATTTTCCCTGAATTATTCCTTGTATAGGGGAAAGTTAAAAAGCAAAATATTTAGCTATTTGCCAAAGAGTGCTTTTTAATTAGAGCTTTATGTTTTGGCTGCCGTTTGGAGTACAGAGTGACTCGCGAAGGTACAGTTGCATACTGCAAAGGATCCTGGGACATTGTTTCTCTAATGTCATCACGAACATACTGCATTTGTATTGATTGTCTATGATTTCTGTATATGGATGATTGAGTTTGAGCAAACTATGCAAGGTTTCAAAGGATTTGGATAATGTTACACTGTAGGGTTGGAAATCTCTTTGAATATTGTATCGCAAAGGGACAAAGACATAGTTTCGGTGCATTTATTAGGCTCTTGCTGTAGAAATAGGAACAATAAACCATCTTTTTTAAGTTAAGAGCTCTTGGAACAGGAGACTCTAATAAATCCGGGGTTTAAGAAGAGTGGTACGTGCTGCAGTGCCGAAATTGTTTACTCATCTGGAATGTATTAGAATCTTGATTAATAAGAAGACATCTGCAGTTTTACATAAAAAGCAGAGTGGGCAGTTTGGCAAATAGAAGTGGAAAGAGAGAAAGAAAAAGGCAGTCCCATCGAATGCTATTGTTTCCCTTTTGACCAACCATTGTTACTCTTAATAGGACAGAACATTCCAACATTTTCCACCTACAAAACGGCAATATAGAATTAAAATATGTAGCTTTGAGAATAGACAAGTTCCCTCTAAAGCCTTACATTCAAAATAATTTTATATATATCACCCTCCTTCTAGAAGACCCAAGCAGAAGAACCAAAACAGACAAACGAAGAAACAAACAAACCCCCAAAAAACTATAACAAAACAAAACAAAAAAACAAAAAAACTCTCATTGATTGTTTAGTTTATGTAACATCAAACAGATGCATATTTTTACAAATCTAAAATTTAACATTTTGTTAAATATATTTTCACATGTAGTACTTCAAAAAAATTTATTCACTTAAGAATCCCTTACCTTCACACTTATTTTTAACCAAGTAGAAGTGGGTGATTTCTGCATAAGACACCTTAAATTTCAAGGTAGCCAAACGATTGCTCTTGGAATAGGGCATGGAAATTATGGTGTTTGAGGGAAACCAAAATCAAAGCTTGTAGAATCTGTATAATTCACATATCAACAGCATGGTTTCCTGAATGCCAGGACATTTTACAAAAGGGAATGATGAGATCAGAGCTCACTATTTGGAAGATAACACGTTTGGCAGCTAGTTTCTGAAGAATCTGGCACCCACACAGACATTAATCTCTAAGGCCAATAGGTGAAAGATTGTTACAGTCTTAGCAGAAGGCAGAAATTCATGCATATAACAGTCATTCTTAGGGGAATAAAAGGAACAAATTCTGACCAATTTAAATGAGACAGTTTTAAAGAAGGAGAACCCCGAACAGAAAAATACAGCTATCTTACCTCGTATCTATTCCACAGCAGGATCTGGCAAAGAAATCTCTTGATGATAATGTATGTGCCTGTTGTTGGACACTTGCTGAAAGCTGACCGATGACTATTTTTTGGCTACCCGGTCACAGACAGCTAAATAATATATGATAGATTCTAGAAACAAACTGGCTCAGTAGGAGAAAGTATTAGTGAATTACAAAACTAAAAAAAACAGTGGACACATGAAAAATGATTAAAGGATGAGATTCCTTCACAGGCATTAGCAGAGTTAAATTTATGTAGTTACTGTTAGTTTGTCAGCTTTCACTGGCCCTCCCCTGAAGTTTGATATTTCAGTAATTTTTAGGCAAAGTTGAATTTATTTATTTTAGTAAAGACAGTGGAGATTCTAAAAGAAAAAAAAGAAATATGGTATCTTAAAAAGTTATTCTTAGTGTATTGAGAGGGGTTTGTTAATACATTTTAAGACAATGTTATAACACAGGGATTTGCAAACTTCGGCTGTAAAAATCAAGATAGTAAATATTTTAGGTTCTGTGGGTCATATCGTTTCCATCATAAGTAGTCGACTCTGCTTTATGGAGGAACTCATAGTTAATGTGTAAATGAATGAGACGGCTGTGTTCCAATAAAACTTTATTTGCAAAAATAGGTGTATTTAGCTTGCAAATCTAATTTGCCAACCCCTCTTAAAATATATTGTTTAAGCATTTAGTAGATCCTCAATGGTATTGATGATTCTGATAATGCACAGTACTTTAATTTTAAAGGAGTACACACTTGTAACGTCAGACAAGACAGAAGAAAATTTGTGGACACATGCCAATGCCTAAGGGTCTCAAATATTTACACTTTGTTATTAATGACTACTCATTAGAGTAAGTAAGTGGGGGAGGTATGTAAAGGGTTTATACAGAGTTCTTTATTTAGGTAAAGCTAGGCAAGTACACAGTTAAGGTGATTGTTTTGAATATCAACATAACTTCCCAAATAATCTTTACTAACTCAACTTATTTAGAAAACCAAAAGGTTATCTTTCCCTAAAAGTCCATATGAAGAAGTTTACATTTTAAAATCGCCACTATATAACTGATAACGTCTTGACATACATTCGTTCTTGCAAAGACTTTCGAGGAGAGGGAGAACAAAAAGGAATGTTAACACATTGAAATGTTCTTGCTTTCGTATTCTGTTGTGGTCATCTTTGCCTGTGTTCTTCCTACATAATGCTTCAGTGGCGTATCACATAGCATTTCAGGTTCAAGGGTGTTGTTACTAACCTAGCCCGGTAAAACATATATGGGAGGCTCCTTTGTATAGGGATGACGGCTTTGTTCTAATCTAACCAACTGGAGTCTTCTTGTGACCTCTCTTTGAGATGCGTGTGTGTGTGTGTGTGTGTGAACTTATGTGCATTTATGTGTGTGTGCTATTTCAAGATAGCTGGCTCTAATTAGAAAGGAGCCCAGTTGTTTCTTACATATGGGGTTCAGAACTATTGTCTCACCCTAATGATCTTGCACACAGTTGCACTAACCAGCTACATAGTGACAGTAGTACTACGGTTGGCAGGAAATTAAGAGGGATACACACCCTGCGATTTTTTCTTTACTCATCATGTGTAATTAGTGAATGATCTGTTCTTCTGGATCTGGATTTTTCTGCACAAGCGAATGCATCCCCTCCACGGTACCACCACTGCTATTCCTTTACTTCAGATTTTCATCTCTCATCGGGACCATTGCCATAGCCTCTAGCCTTCATGCATTCCCTCCTGATTCCGAGCACTCTCATGGAGTCCCTTCTTTTCTGACTGAAATTCTTTAACATCTCTCTGTGCCTGCAAATAAACTCAAAGCCCTTAGCTTGATAGTCTGTCGTAGCTGGATCCTGACTCTCTATCTAACAGCATCTTCTGCCACTTCCTCTCACAAAGTCTTATGTTCTAATCCAGATCCTGACTGCCTGTTAGCATCCCCATGGCAGACTTAAAAAAGCAAACAACAACAAAATCACTGATTTAAACTCATCCCCAGGCCAGTGTAATTAGAATTTCTGGGACTCGCATACAAGAATCAGTATTTTGAAAAAGATCTGCAGGTGATTTTTTAATACACAGCCAAGTCTGAGTTACTCCGTCTAGTCATTTGACACCAATGTCGGTTCCCCGATCACATCATCTGTGCTTTTGTACATATGCTTCTTTTTGCTTGAAATGCTCAGTCCTCTTTTCTATACCTGGAAGACTCTTATGATTTTTCAAGGTTTAGCGCCACACATGCTCAGGTGGCCTTTCTGTATCCTTGTGCTTCTTCGTGGAACTCCTGCGATCCACTGTGTTGCAAACCTGTATTTAGAGTCTGTCTCCCCCGCCCCATCCAGTGAACTACTCAGTGTCATAGTACAGTGTCTTGGTGGGCTTCTATCTGCTGTGCCAGGTACAGAGTCTCACCTGTAAACACGGAGTGTACGAACAGACCGGAAGGGCAAGACTAGCCAAGACACACCTAGTAATTTGGTCCCTAGCTCACTGGGTCGGCCTCAAAGTGGTCTCTGTTTCAAAGGAAATGATGTGAAAGAAGAACTAGTCTGAAAATTAGTGAGACTGTCAAAATGGAGAGCTCACAGAATGAGCAGCACCATGGAAACCCTTCCCTGGGATGGTGGAGCCACAGGACATGGGGCCACTGCTGCCATGAAGGATTTGGTGAGGACTTGGGGCAAGAGAGGTGACAAAGGCGAGAGAGAAAACATCAATGATAATCAGACTTCTCTCTTAGGTGGGGAAAGAAAAATCAATGCTCAAGTTGAAGTCACTCTAGGGTAACATGCTGGTAAGAATTGGGAAATTCACCAGATTCTGCAAAACATTCCTTTAAGAAGTTGTGGGCATTGGTGGGGAGAAGACCAGGACAAGTGGCATCAGCCCCAAGTAGCAACTAAAGATTTCAAAGAAGGGACTGAATAACTTTTACTTTAATTTAGTTTTAAAAAATAGTAGCTTCATTTAGGGGCTTTGATAAATCTTTGCTTATAACAATATAAAATAGCCAACAAATTAGCTATATAAAATAAAATATATAAAATAATAAAATAATTAATGAATAAATTAATTATTAAATTATTAACAAATAAAAAATATAGAAACTAAAATATATATAAAATAAAAATATAATACATATAAAACAAAATAAATATAATATAATATAAATATAATATATAATAAATATATAACAAAATAAATATATAATAAAATAAATATATATAAATATAAATGTGTATATAAGTAAATATAAATATATGAAATAAATATAACATAATATAAATATGCTAAATATAAGTATAAAATAAAAAATTATAACAGCGAATGAATCCTGTCTATTTCAGAAACTTCATTCATCCTATAGTTGGCTGTGGTGTTATATTCTATGGACTTACACTGAGGAATCTAATTATTATGCATATTCACAAAATACACATGAACTGTAGTAGCTTTTTTTAAAAAAAGATTTTATTTATTTATTTGAGAGAGAGAGTATGTGTGAGCAGGGAGAGAAGCAGAGGGGGTTGAGGGAGATGGAGAAAGAATCTGAAGCAAACTCCCCACTGAGAGTAGAGCCCAACATGGAGCTTGATCCCAGGACCCTGAAATCATGATCTAAGTTGAAACCTAGGGTCCAACCCTTAACCAACTGAGCCACCCAGGTGCCCTGAAATGTAGTAGCTTTTGACTAACAAACTCATTTAATAGTTTTTAAGAAAAACTTGTTCATAATGAGCACAAATGCACAAATACATATGCTCTTTTAAGAATATATGTACATTATATTAAGAATACATTATATTAAGAATATATATATATATATATATATATATATATATATAAAATAGCTGTGTCTGTATTTATCCAAAACCAAGAGTAGGGGAAGATCTCATTTTGTATACCTTTGTATCCCAGTGCAGAGCCAAACGCCTGTTTGATGAATGAATGGTTCAAACCAACAAGGGGTAGATTTGAATGAGTTAGGAAAGCAATTGATACTGTTGCCTCAAATAAGCCACTTCTCCCAGGTCTTCCATCATCCGCCTAAACTGTGTGAAGCATAGAATAAAAAGCACATTAGCTCAAAGATACATCGTCAAGGGATTGTGCATTATAAAAAGTATACATTGATGACCCACAATAAAATTAATGGAATTGAAAAAAGTTCTCTTTTCAGAGGAGACATGCTGAGACTAAACAACTTTGCATAAATGAGATCGATGAGATCAATGAAAATTTGCTGGAGAAATGTTGATTCATTTGCTTTTTGCAGTTTTCAATATCATCAAAAGTTTATTTCATAAGTTGTTTACTTGAAATTCATCACATATTGTCTAATGGAACAATGCAATAAATGCAGATTAGGTTCCTGGGCTATCTCATCTCTCTCTCTCTCTCTTTTTAAGATAAGGTTTGTAGTAAAGGGGGTCCGGACATACAGTTTGTGAATTTCACAAAGTGCCCAACAACAGGAAGAAGGGACAGAAATTCAGCCTGCTTCAGTCAGCCAGTGGAAAGGACAGTGTTTTGATAGTTTCTCTAAAAGAGGGTATATTTTGTAATTTATCTTCTTGGATGGGATTGTCTTCTATAATTCTCATAACGATGCCTTTGGTTTGTGCTGTGGGCTGCTTGTGACTGAACAATGAGTCACACAGTGAGTTGTAAGCATTTTTAGATGGGAATTTGAATTCTGAGTCTTCATTAAGGAAGCCAGACTAGCCTTTCTTCAGGATTCACTGCAGGTGCAAGCATTGCTGGTCCTTCCCTATGTTTTATCAGCACTGGGCATAGAGCCTTCTCAGGCTCCTTCCAGAACAGGAGGATGCACAGGAGGCTGGGAACTCTTGGGAGAGCCAGAAGTTTCCTTCTATCCCAGAGGGTGGCTGAGTAGAAGCTGTGGAAGTCAGAGTCTCTGTGAGGGCAGAGGCTTCCTGAAATGCCAGGGTCAAGGTGGGTAGAGTAGCCATAGACATGAGCTCTTATAGGAACTTTGCAAGTGGCGCACTACAGAAGAAAGAGAGAGAGAGAGAGGAAGTGTGTGTGTGTGTGTGTGTGTGTGTGCGCGCGCGCGCGCGCGCGCGCGCGCGGGGCGCTAGAACTTCCCTGGGCACATTGACAGCAAGGGGTCTTCTGTTTAGCAGGCTAAATGCTATAAAAGGGTAGCCCGGAGGTGTCTCTAGGGGGCAGTATGGATAGAATTCCATCCATTCACCACTGACGTGAGTGAGGGAGACTCATAGTTACTCGTGGGTTGCGGTGGGGACCCTATGTCCCTGGAGACTGAAAGATGAGGTACTAGTAGTTCATTCATCTACATCCTTTATAAGTTTGACTTTTTGAAACCAATGAATTTGTATAGGGAGCAATAGATTCTTAACCATCATAAACCTGAATTTTAAAATGCTATCATTCAATATGTTGTTTTCATTTTGTTCTTTTCTTAATTCTCTGGTACAGAGAGAACCAAAACAGGACAAATGAAACCTCAATTTCACGATATGATGAAGTTCTCCAAACTTAAGAAGACCAAGTCATATTAATTAGAAACCATTTCAATAATTAAAATTTTTTTCTTTTTGGAAAACAAGATACTTAGAGCCCAAGTAGATGTGTGATATAGTAACAGTATTAATCAGTTGAATAATCCACATTAATCAGTCCTGCCTTGAAGTGAAATTATTAATCAGCTTGATGATCTAAGCAATCGTCTGAGGAAATGCATTTGTCTTAGAATTTAAAAAGTGATAATGAAAAAGTTAAAAAAAGAGAAAGAAGCAATAGAATGATATTTTTGTTAGTTTTATTACATTTATTTCAATACCAGCTCTTCTACTGATGTAGAATGACTCTGAACAAATAGTTACAAATAATTACCCCTCTTAATGGTGTCCTTTTCTCTCCATATAGAGGGAAAGCTGTGTCGGGGTCATGGAAGAACTGCTTCGGGTCCTTTGTCCCTCCCCGCCCCGAGAATAAAAGTTGGTACCCCCTGAAGACTAATGAAGAACATAAAAGCTGAGGACACGAAATAGGCTTAAATTGAGGCAAGCTGCTGTTGCATTTGGCTATTTCAGCCAAACAAGGGAAGATTAAGAACAAATTCAAAGTAGTCATTGGCCACTTGGCCACTGTGAAGCTAAAAATGAAAATAAATAAATAAATTAATTAATTAATTAAATGAAAAGAAAAAAAGAAAAAGAAAAAGAGAAGGTGATTAGTTTGAAGGAAATGTTCAGGTTTCCGCTGATAATGTGGAAACTCAAGCCTATGGGAAAACTGGCTATCCCATCATAAGGAAGCATTCCTGTGCTATGTGTACTCTCCTAGTAATCAACAAAACTCTACTGGGGAAGGAATACAAGATGGCAGTCAGGGAATGTCACCAAAGAAATATTTTCAGAAATTCTCTTATACCAAGTAACAATTGGTTTGGAGCCATTTTCTTGAAGAATATAAAACCTACCGAAAGCATAGTATAAAATGATAGTGTAGAGTATGTAAAGTAGATTATGTACCATTTTACATGGGTCTGGTGGGAGGTCCTCCTAGCTCTCATAGGTTAGGGCTGGAAGGCTTTGCACCAGTTTTTCAGTTTGTTCCCTCCCATTGTCTCCATTTAGATAATGTCCTTTGTATTCATAGAATAGAGCAAGCATTAACCACTACATAGGGTAGTTTAGCTTGTGGCTAAACAATGAGAAAAATCAAACAAAACAAAATTTGTGAAATAGGTCTTATTCTTCCAATCTCAGCACCCGTGCTGCAAACTTTAAATCTAGGCATCTAAATCATTGATTTCTCCACAGTGAGACAGTGATTTGTGAATTAAACTTATTTTGCAAGAGAAAATTAAAGAGTATCTTCATAGATAAAGTGAAAAAGAACAACAAAAAAGGATGTAGCACCTTAAACCCGCCGTGAAATTTGGGGTTGTGATTTTTGGAGTTCACAATAAAATCTCTGCATCTTTTGATTACTTCTCTCAAAAGGCTGGACATTTTTAGGATACAATTTTCAGTTCGTCCTAAAATTTTCTCTTGTGTGGCTCGGCAGATGTGAAAGTTCGAGAAGCTCGGGAAGATCATGTCGAAAGGACTGGCTTACGAGAGATCACAGGGGTGTGGATTTGGTTGACGACACAGACTGTTGAGTCCTTACAGAGAATTGTTTGTCTTCTGTTTTTAGATGGCTTTAATTCCTCCAAATTGCTCCTTGAATAATAGGAGAAAGGCAATTTGAATTTCAGTGACAGATTGGACATAACAGGTTGCAACTATTAGGTCTAATTTTACCATACTGAGAAATAAAATTGCCTAAACATAAACATCGATCACTGATGCAGTAAATTAATTTGTACAGAAAAAGTAGTTTAACTGCAGTGCACATTAAACATAGAAAATTTTCAAAATTACTGCTCTCTGAATTAATTTGTACACTTGTTTACTTGTTAAAAGCACGCATAAATTCTTTTTTTTTTTCCTAAGGCAGTGCGGGTTCGAATTGAGTAAGAAAAAAGTGTAAAAGGTGGCAAATAAATATAGAGATGTGGAAGGCATACCAGCTGACCAGAATACTTGAAAAGAGTATTTTTTTCCATTTTTTATTTTTTGTTTTTCAATGCTATTTAGAATGAGCTTCATTTTTGAATCTTTCCATCAGAGTACTAGAGATGTGTTCATTCCCCCTCATTATAATGAGATAGATGTGATGTTTTAATAGTCTCGACTTACGTTTGCTAAGAATTGGAGGTGCGGAGCAATTAGAAGGGTTTTATGGTCTGGTTCCTTGGTGAGTTTACATTCAAAGGTGTCCCAGGGCTAGGAGCAGTTAACATTGCATTCCTGAACAATCTGACCCATGAATTTCTTTGTATTTAACCTATAAGAAAATCGGCGAACATGTTTTCATTGTTACCTGTAATTCTATTATGAGGAATGCATGGCAAAGTTTGGATAGTATCTTTTCAGATTGTTCCTTCCGCGGTGGAACTGGAGCTGGCAGTGTGGTGTGGTTTGATACCATCTCCTGCCTACAGTTTTCAAGGACAGTGGTTCGATTCAAATACAATTCTGATAAGTGGCAGGTTTTCGTGTCTTTAATGCCTTGACAAGGGCATCACTCTCAGGAGAGGGAGGTGAAACCGTTTGGACGAGGATTCCGTCCCTGCTCCTTTGTGCTGACACACTAAGATAATGGACAATTAAGAGAACCTTCACTACAGGTGAAAGGATGGGGTTATCACTAATATAAAGGAGCCCATGGGGTGCTGGGGTATGAAGGAGAAGAGGAATGGGAATTTTTAAAAGGAATATAAAACACACAGATGAGACGCCTAATAACTGGTCACATATTGCTCTTTCGCGTGTGATAATGGTGAGTGATTGCAGTATTCGCTATTGCTTGCTGTAACTTTTTAAAAAATATCTGGTTCATTGCCTTTGACACGAAGTACTGCAGCAAATCTGCCCCATGCCAGCTCCCCTGTCACGGAGGAGGGGAGCCCAGATAAGAAGGGGGTTTGTTTTTGTGGAGTCTGGCTTTTTGGACCGCCTTTCATGGGGTTTTGCAAATCGACTGGTGATAATCTAGGGCCATGGTGGTCAACCTTGACTGTGCTCCCCAGGGCCCCAACCCTCAGAGAGTCTGGTTTACCTGATCGGGAGAGAGAGCCGTATTTTTAAAGGCTCCCTTGGACAATTCCAGTGTGAAGCCAGGATGCGGGCTGTTGTTCAAGTTCCTAACGGAAGATCAAGCTCCTCAATGCGCAGACTGTCTGATTCTTTAATAGATTTGAAAAAGGTGTGTGATGCTATTAGAGAAGATGTATTCTGCATGTTATTAACAGCCATCTAGGGTTTATGCTGACCTCACCATTTAGGATTCAGGTGCCTCTGGAGAGAAGTCTCTTCTAACTGCTGTTCCCCACTAGCCCCCACTATCTTTTTGTTTCTTTTTCTTTTCTTTTCTTTTCTTTCTTTTTTTTTTTTTAAGATTTTGTTTATTTATTTGATGGAGAGAGAGAGAGACAGCAAGAGAGGGAACACAAGCAGGAGGAGTGGGAGAGGGAGAAGCAGGTTTCCCGCTGAGCGGGGAGCCCGATGTGGAACTCGATCCCAGGACCCCTGGATCATGACCTGAGCCAAAGGCAGATGCTAAACAACTGAGCCACCCAGGCTTCCTTTTTGTTTCTGTTTCCCCTCCCTCCACCGTATGTATTCGAGCTTTCTCCTTCTGCGATATTGCGTGTAAATGACCTACAGTGTGGGGAGAGTCACCCCAATATGAGGGCTCCCATAAAGGCATGTTTGTAAGCTTCATTATTTAGGGTCACTAGGCAATAGGGTAGCAACAACTTTGTACCTAGACTTCTTAATCTATAGGAGTAGATATCCTGTGTGCATGTGAATCACAGGGGAAAATTTCTCACACCACTTAGCACTAATACAAGTGAGACAGTCCTGAATATTTCTAAACTGAGTGTGGGTTAACTGATTTTTTTTTTTTTTTTCTGCTTAAACTTTCATTTGTCTTCAAGAGCCCCGAACAACAATAGAGCACATGGCTTCTGATCAGTATGGGTTCTCCTCAGCCTGAAGAGATGTGTGTGATAAGATAAGATGGCTTGAAAAAGAGAGAGAGAGAGAGCAAGAGAGCGAGAGCTTGAGGGAAAGGGATCGGAGGAGAGGGAGAAAGTATGTTAACTGCTTTGACTGCAAAATACCCCCTGGTAGCCAGAGATAAGACACCTTGAACTACTCAGAAGACCTTAAACAGGATGTAAATGAAGCCAATAAAAATCATTTGCGATCAAGCCACTTTCTACTCGCCTCCTACTTCCAGCCCTGACAGCAGAAGGCTTAATTTACTGGATGGCAGACCACAGTTTCGTGTAGAACCCAGGAAGTTGCGGGAGACTGAGAGGAGCCAGTTCAAAAAAAAAAAAAAAAAAAAAAAAAGAAAGAAAGGAAGAAAAAGAAAAAGATATCTGCAGTTTATAGAGAGGTCCGAACTTAAGGCATTTAATCAGCCATTCTAGCAATGCCTTCCTGAGTAGAAAAAGAATATCGGAAGCTCCTTTCCCCTTTCATGGATTTGTTTGCTTTGCATTTGGTTAGGACAGTCTTCTGCAGGTGAAGTGGTTCACAGGTGAGCTGTTTCGTGGTGTGTTGATATTTCTCATCTGGTTAATGTGGCTTGAGGGGAATTATCAACCAAAGTTCAAGATGTGGACTTTTCCAGTTGGGCGTTTGAAACAAGCTGTTTCACAGTCACAACTCTGTATCAGAATCATGCAACACCCAGCTTTTAGGTACTTGGAACTTTGTAACTTCAAAATGGTTGCTGTCTTTTTTCTAGAAATATACAAGCTATTGCCAATAACACGTCTACAAAGAGGAAGTAACTTATGGGAGCTAATTGGACATTACGCTGGAAAGACTGGAAACTGGGTGTCCTGCTGAAAGTGGTGAGGCAACTGTTAAGGGATGGGTAGGCAAAGGAGATAATGAGGTTTTCTTTTTGTAAAATCTGCCGCTTGGAAGAGCTGGGATTCCGTGTAGTCTTTGAATAAGGGAGAGAAAGTCCACTACCAACAGTATTCTAGTGCAGAGCAGCATAAACGGAAAAGGTAAGCAGAGTGTGGCAGACTTTAAGCAGGGGACTTAAATGATTTAGAGGAAATAAAAGATTCTAGAGTGGTTTTCAGACATGGGAGTGCAAGGGAAGCACCCTGAAGCTTGCTTTTTAATGGGGATTTCTGGGCCCCATCCCCAGAAGTTCAGGCTTGATAGGCACTGGAGTGGGGAGGGGGGTAGAACCTGGGAGTCTGCATCTTCAGCAGACAGTTCGACTGATTGGGGAGCATGGGATGGTGGATGATACTAAGAAAAACTGCCCTGCGTCATCTGGTTGAAGCAGAGGGTCAGGCTTTGGTTTTGTTGTGTAGAGTCATGGGAGGTACCATAGTCATTGTGGAAGGACAGCCTAGGGGAAGGTGTGAAGGAGCCTTTGTTGTATCCCTGTTTAGGATGTAGGGAATGCGTCTCAAGGGACAGAGCACGAGGAAGGGGAAGCTGACTACAGCTCCAGTTTGATGGAAACTTTCCTTCTGGTCTTTGTCGCCATACTTGACATGACTCGGCCACCCCCACTTGGAGGAGAAGATAGAAAGAAGAGAGAGAAGGAGGGAGACCCACTGTTAGGGAGAACTGGAGGAGTGTGTATGTGTGTGTGTGTGTGTGTGTGTGTAAAGTTTTCTAGCCCATAGCCAGAAGTGAAATTAAATTAAGAAACAGGCTGTCCTGACTTGTCAACAGCAGGTCATGGTTTCATAGCAGTATTAGGTGTTTTTGTTGTCCTCTGTGTATATGTATACAAACATGTCAACTACCATGAATTAGTTTTGTAAAGGAAAAAAACACAATGAAGTCTTTAATAAAAGAAAATGAGCAATTTTAAGTCCATTCATTTACCCATTCAAAACTAGATGACTTGGTGGCATTGGAAGCTGTTGTTTTAGCAGGGAGGGTTAGGGAAGGGGACACTCGGAGAGTTCTCTCACACATGGACCAAGCTACTTGCCTTGGCACGGGGCTCAGGGTCAGGCTTTAGTTCTACTGTCACCTGCTACCGTTAGTGTGAGATTGTGACATGGTCCTCACCCTCACTGACCTGTATACTCACCGGTAAAATCCATACTGGTTTTTTTGTTTGTTTGTTTGTTTGTTTTTGAAGGTTAAGATTTCGCACAGATATTCCATCTTATGTTTCATATATATGAAAAGTTAGGAATGACAGCCCTGACTTTCTTTACTCTGTGTAGGCATCAATCAAATTCACTTATTTTCTTTCCTTTGATCCCTCAAGTCAGACCCAGAGGTGCTCATAACCCAGGCCAAACAATATCGGGTCCTCTTCAGAGGAAAAAGCAGAGGTCAGATGTGGAAGGAGGCTCGCTAAAGATTCAGAAACCAGCGCTTTCTAACAGACAGCACTGAGTCGGTCAGCATCCCAGAACTGCACTAGCATGTTTTTAAAAAGTCTCTGAGTATTCAAAACATGCTTTTGCAAGGGTCACACTGATAAGACTTGGCCACATCCAGATGCATGTTGCTCTCCATATCGCCCTCTTCAATGGCAAAAACATTGTCCTAAATTTCTCCATGAAAATTATGATTCAGAATTGGTGCATTTCACCTGAGGACTAAGCAGATACATATCAAATTCCTTATTAGCTGACTCAAATTTCTTAATTTACTCTTGTTTAAATCGTATTAACACATTAAGTTTTCAGTGGAATTTTATATACTAGCTTGTGTCCTAGATGTTGGGTGCTGAAGGAATAGATACCTACATGTCATCGTGAAACAGGCACAGAGGGGGTCTCCCACTGGTCTCCCTGACTCCAGCAAGCTTTATTACTTGTCTTGTTACTATGGCTGTGCTGCCTTGGATTCTTATACATTGTTTTGTTGTGTTAAAATTACCTTGGATGTAGACAAAATGAAGTAGGAATAAGGAATTATCATGAGGTTTGTGAGACATGACTTTGCCACAAGTTTTGCAGTATTTGGCAAGACACTTCCATCTCAGTTGTATTAAATATAGAATTTAATAAAATTTAATAAAAATGTTATAATTATATGTAACATATTAATCATAAAAGCATAGCATCATAAAGATGTCCCTTAATGAAGTGTTTCAGTAAGACATGATTTTGCATTGACTCCTGTTAAGTGGCAAATTACTATTTGTAATGAGAAATAACAAAAATATTTCAAAAATTACTTTGGCAAAAATAATTAGTCCATTCTGAACATTTTAGTCAGTTCTGCATAAACACACACAACACACACACACACACACACACACACACAATACCACAGTTTTGACTGGGTTTTTCTCCCATAAATGAATTACTATGACCATTAACAAGGAAGGAAAAAGAAAGGTTGCACTGGTTTGGATTTTATTTTTCTATTTATTCTCCGGTAGAGTTTCTAGGGAAGACTAAACTGAACCAGAAGTGAGAAATAGAAAATAAAGGGGGAATAAGGTACCTGGAAAATGCACTATTTTGGTAATCAGTCTTATTTTCAGGATTGCCTCTTGCAAATTTTGCCTAATTAGGTAAGTGGAAGGAAAAAGAAACTATGTGACTAAGCATTTGATATTGTATGATCTGTATAGAAATATTTTGTTATACCCTAGTTAGAGTCATTTTAAGAAAATAGTTTTGTCCTGTACAGTTTACCAAACATTATCTCACTTGAAATAAAGGACTCTTTATATCATATGGGTTACCGGGATTTGACCTTATTTTTCAATTTTAGTTTTACTATTTAAGTGTTAATGTAAAAGTTAATGATTCTGTTAAAAACCGTGAAACTCTACCCTGGGGGGGCATGTTGGTGATTTCTCCTCCTGTAGATCTCTTCCTATGCACAAAGTCTCAGAGACAGTCCAGCATCCCCCAGTTTATTAATATCAACACCATATGTAACCTCCCCATATGATGCATCAGCATTGACCGAGGAGTGGACAACACAAGCTACTTAGAGTTGCTGGTGCAGGGTGGTGAGCTAGGTGCACTCACCAGCTCTGTGAGAGCACTGGGGTTTATACTCCAGCCTGACATCCTGGCATGAGTCAAGGTCTGTGCCTTGAAATTAAAAAAAAAAAAAAAGATTGCTTGTCCCAGAACTGAGAGGTCCATATCATATTTTAGACAAATGAACATCATAATCAAGTATACTGAGGTCCATTGTATTGTAATATGCCAAATAGACACAGATAATAGATAATTGTAATATTTTCCCCTAAACTTTGTAACAGTTTTTTCTATATTAGCATACCATATTTATCACTTTACTGCACAATGAACCCACAGGGGGTGCTAATTGGTCATTAATTAAATTTTAGCCTTTCAACACTTTTGTATTCTCCAGTGGCTTTATCCACAATGAAGTATATAGTGTGGCCTTTTTAAACTGCTGGAAATTCATGTCAGCTTTACTGTGCTGTGGATATAATATGAGCGAAATTCAGCCCGAGTGAACATCATTGCAGGACCATTATACTTCCTTGTGAGCAAAAGCTTACTAACATTGGACCAAAGCCTACACGCTGGAAAAATACTCAGTAATCTAGATTTTAATATGATAAAATGCTCCGATAGACTGGATTCCTCTTGGAAAGAGAATCTGAGTGCTTTGAAAACTCTAGTGGGTTATGGCAGTTCTTCAAAAAACCACTAAAGCTGTGGAATGAACTTTCTGAGGCCCATCATTCACTAACAAAAATATTTTCAAAGTTAGTTTTCTTAGTGGAAGAATCCCTTTTGCCTTATACTCCCCCAGTGAAGCAGTTAATGTAGAATTATTAGTGATTAGCATGGTACCACTGAGAAATTTGCTGGGAATTCCAGAAGGTGTGGATTAAAAAAAAAAAAAAAAAAAAAAGTTTAACAGGTGTATTTCACACTAGGGCAAAGGATATTGAAGCAAAATAGAATTTGCCTCCAGAAATTTCTAGACAAGTAAAATAATGTGAAATATAGAGCTGGTGTCCGAAACATGTAATGTGGCTTCAAGATTTTGAATGTAGGCCACTCTGTTATGGTGTTTTACTTTGGTGATGAGTTCATCACAACCTCCTGGTAATATGCAGCTATTAAGGAATAGCTACTGCACATTGAACTTTCCAGATAACTATAATAGCATTCAGAAGATGTTTTTTTTTGGTGGGAGCATTTTTGTTTATTTTTCGCTTTTAAAAAAAAGTACCCCCTTTTATTTACAGGATTTACCTTTACAAGTATTAGAATTTCAGGGTTGTCTGGGTGGCCTAATGGGTTGAACATCCTCAGCTCAGGTCATGATTTCAGGGTCCTGGGATTGAGCCCCATGTCGGGCTCCGTGCTCAGGGGGCGTCTGCTTGAAATTCTCTCTCTCCCTCTGCCCTTCCCCTGCTCTCTCTCTCTCTATCTTTCTAAAACACATAAATAAATCTTTAAAAAAATAAAAGTAGTAGAATTTCAATATGAAAAAAGCATCAACTAAATTATAGTTAATTTGTTTTCCTTTGTGCTGTTTCCACATTTTTCAGTTATAACCTAAAGGTAACTTTGACTTTCATGGTAGTAGTAGCAATTTAGGGCGTTTTTATATTGTAAACATTCAGAAAGCTCTTTTATACAATGTCATGTTTGATTCTTATAATATTAATTATGGGACAGGCTGGCGCTTTTCTGGCATTATATAGATAAGGAAGTCAAAACTTAAAAGAAAATAAGGAATTTCTAGAGTGCATAAGCTACTAACAGACTCAAACACATAGTAGGTGCTTTAAAAATGCTGGTTAAATGAATGAATGAACAAAATAAGCAATGAAGAATTGTTTCAAATTCTTTGTGGTGTGAGGTCTGATGTAAATACAAGACCAGAAAGTAACGGCAACATGCCTTCTAACCTGAAACAGTAGAGAGGAAAAGAAAAGAGAGCTTGGGAAATTCACCACGATGATGTCTGTCATTATTCAAGGAAAAAGAAACATGTTAAATAATGTAGAAGGCTCTCCTTTGCAGCGCTGTACACAGATGTGTAATACACAATTACCAATTATTGGATGCCAAGAGGTTGACGCTTATCATTAGTTATATATGTTTTTAAGTGAGCCAAAAGATAGAAAAAGTAAAGCGGTCCTCACCCCCCACATAAATGGAAACCCTTTTCCTTCTGTCTGGCTTCAGAAACACGTCTCGGTTTCCGTGAGGGAGATGATGACTGTTCTTTAACTAGTTGTGCGTCAGCTTTTTCCTCTGATTTGAGAGGTGGAGTTAAGTGTGAACTGCTTAAGAATGCACTGTTTTCTGTTTAATTTGGCTGCGGAAGATGGAATTCATTGAGCTCCGTCTGTTCAAGTGAACTTTAAGCAACAGTAAGCAAAACATTTGTACTTCTCTCTGCACACAAAATAGAAATGTGTCTGGCGAAAGAGACAGTGTGGATATGAAGACCCATGGCGGGCAGTGGAGGAGTGATAACAACTTCTTATCTCTTATGTTGGCACATCTGAAGCGTTAAAGGATTGTTGGGGGGAGAGTGAACTTCTTTTTTCTGGTTGAGAGTGAGCTCTGATATCTGGAATTCCTCTTCATACTGTGGTAAAAAATGTGCGCCACCAATTCCTGCTCCCCCCAGCTGCTATCATTAATAGGTGACCACTCTTTTCCCTCGTAACCTAACCGTTAATGCATTTAATTGGTCCTTCTAGAACAATTCGGATATTACAGAATTTAAAAGCATCTGTGAATTATAAATAATTTTAAAGTTTACATTTCTCTTTTGAACACCCCATAAAGAGTACACATTTTCAAGTAGTTAAATAAGTTTTATGACAAAGAAGTGAATTTCATGTGGAGCTGTTGATTTTTGCAAAAAGTATGAAAGTTATATCATTAAAATTGCAGCTTTTCTAAAACTGTTGACATTTCTATTGAGAATGAAAGGAAGCAATTGTGTAATAATACGTAATGGTTTATTCAGAACCGACCGTATCCTTTAGCCCTCGAAAACCACTGCTTTAAAAATGTATTGTGTAATTTGGTTAGACGGTTTTACATATGGTGATGTCAAATTGTTACTGTGATAGCAGCAGGTTAACACAAGAAATATTTCTGTCTCCTCTGTGAAGTGACGACACTGTTCTCTTTGAGTGGTGCCTAGCTTCTCTTCATCTTTGTGCACAACTACATATTCCCCTCGGGATTCTCTGTTTCTTTTAAGGTGGCTCGGGTAATTAATGAATGCAAAAAGGACTATGAACTCTTTTTAATATGAGAGTTCAGAATTGCTCTTACAGGGCCTGTGCTGGCAGAAATAATCATTTTAAGCTGGTGGAGGAAATAACCTGGAAATCTGCTTGGGTCTTGTGTTTTAACCTATTGTTCCACACTTGAAAGATCATCTTCTAAATGAACTTATTTTGATGTTAAGTAATGCAATGACTGTATTGCTAGTGTTGAGAGGTACTTTGAAAATTACATACTTGGCTTCAGAATTACAGAGCAAAACACTTGTTCCAAGGTTATCTGTCTGTAAAGACCCAAGATTATATCTTATGTATGATAATTTAATACTTGGAACAAAGTCAGCCTGGATTTATGGTCCATTAATTTTTAGATATCACCAGCTATTTATGTTTTATTTTCTTGATGACGGAATGTACAACGCTTAAGGCACTGTAGATTTCCATGGGGCCGATCCTGAAAGATAATCTTCCAGTGGTTTCATTAAAGGAAAGAACAAGTTAAAATATGTTTACACTAAACACTCTTACATATGGAAATATAAATGCATGCCACACATGTAAATCCTTTTGTTTACTTATTCCGCTTTCCTTCCAGGGATGATAGGTGCCCCAGAAACATTCACTCATCTCTGGAACACCCCAGAGGGGCAGGAGCAAGAATTATTATATTCATTTTGCAGGTGAGGTACCTAGGTAGGGCCAGATTAAATGACTTGGCCAGGTCACTCTCTAAGTCAGTAATGAAGCTAGAAATAAAACTCCAGACTCTTGACTTTTTCTTCTCATTTTGAGTCATCACACTCCTGAAAACAGAGGCAGCAGACCTGTCCATATTTGTACTTTTCCTCACTTAAAAAGTAACCACAGATGTAAATCCTGTCCCTGTTAAGGAACCTTGCTGTGTGGCACTTGCACACACACGATACTGAGTCCCCGAAGGGCAGTTTAGAGTACCCTGCCGTTGCAGTGAATGAGTTCAGGTAGCAAAAGGATATCAGTAAGCCAGCTTCTCAAGGGCCCAGCCATGTGAAGAACGAAAAATGTCAAAAGTTTCCATAACTTTGGAGCTCTGGATAATTTCTTTAACGTCTACAGTGATTCCCTCCGCCATATTTTACTTTCTCCTTAATAATTTCAGGCGGCCCATATTGTGAGAGTCAACATTCTGAAAGGCACGCTTCCTGCCCTCAACACGCGCTCAGTGGTGCAAAATAAACACTGGCATCATCCCAAACCTTTCCGCACATCCTCTCTTCCTACTTCTTTGATCTTATTGCTGCTATTATTATTTTTATTTTTATCAGCGACTTCAGTTTGGCTTGAAAGCCAGAAAGAGTGGCCAGGACCCTTAGCCTTTCTCTGCCGGCGGGTCGGGTCCCTGATTGGCAACCGATGCACCCTTCTGGGGGGTGCGCTCGCCTTTCATCCCCAGTAGCCAGGATAACATCACACCCAGTCTTTGCCGTCTCCTCCCCAGGCTGGCACACAGGGGGCCAGTGGCTTATATCACAAAGGTACTTTGTGCTCTGTGGAACACCTTCTCCTAGTCTGACTTCACTGTTTTGTTCGTGAGCGCTTTCCCCCGTAAATATGACCGAACAGGTGTTGCTCCGCCGCTAACTGAGTTTCCAGCTGTCCTCCTCCGACACAGACCCGGCGAAATCTGTCGTTTCGTCCTTTTCGGCAGACTGGAGAACCATCAAGCCTGAGATGGAGGTCTTCCTTGCAGGATATGGTCGTTTTGTTGCCAGAAGATGGTCGGGAAAGCCTGGCTGGCTAACAAAGACAGGCCTTCAGCGGCTGGGTGTAGTTCCAGTCCTGCATCCCCTTTGGCAGGAACACAGAGGCTGCTGCAGTGTGGCCAGCCAGCAAAATTAGGAAATAAGGACCTCTTTTATTTACTCAGGCTGCTGAATCATGGGCATTCCTGTCTGCTTGGAGAAAAGTAAGGCGGCTCTACTTTCCACTGAAAGTCTCAGGAGTGTTGGAGACTTTCATCTCTCAGTGTTCACACACTTGTTTTAATGTGCTTTATGGAAATGGCGAAACTCAGCAAGTACAGTTGCTGTAGAAAAACATCTGCACTAACTATGCACACACATTTGCATCTTTAAATAGACTTTTAGGCCAGGGAGCTGGTTTCCAGCAAAGTTGTTTCTTTTCTTTTCTTTCTTTCTTTTTTTTTTTTCCCCCCTCTCCCGGCTGTAAGAGCTACAGTTCTGAGAGTCACCTAATGTGAAGTGACTGATTCCAAAAATTAAAATGTAACATGGACATGTTAAGTACTTCACATTGAAATGCAGAAAACCTGCCATTGGACCGGCAGAAAGACATTCCTGTAAGTAGCACTTAGTGCTGAGGGAAAAAGAGAGTTTGAGTTGATTCAGAAACCAGCCCTGGAAGAATCCTCCGTAGTTTTCTCCCATGTGAAAAAAAGAACGTGAAATTGTTCAAATCTGTATTAGCCATCTAAACACGGTTTGCGTGGTGACTGCCAGAAAGCTGAAGTTCCTGGAGACGGGCAGCTTTCTAGACTTAGGCAGACCTCAGAGAATAGTGGCCACACCACCACCACCAGAAGTCTTGGGAGACCGATACCCTTGGAGCCAGGACCAACCCCACTGGGAGTTTTGTCACTGAGTGCCTTGTGTGTCCCTGGGAGCACACATCCGTATTTATAGTACTAGCAAATGAGGGTTTTTTTTTTTTTTTTTTACCATTTAGATTTTAAAATAGAAATCAGCCTTTCATGAAACCTTTATTTATTTTTCTAAAAGTAGTGTTCCCTGCTCAGACTTTTGACCCTGCTCCGTCTGTTCCAACCCCCAGCCCAAGCCTTCCGAATCCTGTACTCTCTTTTCATGTCTTTCGGTTACAAAGACACATCATCTGTGATTTTCACTTTCCTTTCCCCCAAGACCAAATAATAGGGGTCGGAGAGAGGGAAGAGAAGGTTTCCAGCTCCCTTGAAGCCTGGTTGAGTAAAAACTTGATCCTCACCCTCAGCTCACTTGACATGTTGAAATTTACAAGCTTAAGAGAACAGTTATGTAATAAGTAGAGTCAGGCATGGCCACAGACAAGAACCTGATTTAAGAGTGGTATCAGGGATTGCACAGTATTTATAATGGTCGATTGCTCTGTAATTTTTTGTACATTTGTGTAACAGTATATCATGCCTGGACACAATCTACAATTTAATAATAAGTTCACTTGCTAAATTTTTAGGGTCAGTAGTTATTTTCTTTGAGTCTAGATTCAGGATAAATTCTGATTCACTGTTTTCCCAACTGTACCAATGAGATGATGTGTTTGAAAATATTTTTCAGTGAAACAACAGATATAAGCCTGAAAGAGAAATCTGAACTATATTAGATTTTTGACCTAGAATGCTGAACAAATTTAATAAATAGCAATTTTTTCACTTAAAGGAAATATTTTAAAACTTTGGTTTGTTTTAGGGACACCGTCGTTAGGTGCCTCATAGTTTTTTAAAAGGAAAGCTAGAATCACCATTGAGGGTTTGTTTTGTTTTGTTTTAAAATTTTAAAAATCATTTTTCTATCTGATGGTTGATGGTGAGTTGAGCTTGTCTGTCTAGGTTCTTCCTTCGCACTCACCTTTAAATTTAAGTCAAAGCCACAACTATCAGATCCTTTTTTATGCTGGAAACATGTTGGGTTACAGACTCCTATAAATGAGGATGTAAAATCATGCGATTTTCAACTTGTATTGCGAAGCTTTGTTGCAGTGGGCAGGGATCCAGGAATGGTGTTTGGTTGTTTTCTCAGAGTTAGATGGTTGCCATCTGGCATTGATAGTGAGATGGTGTTGTCATCAGTTTCTAGATGCAGGAAAGGAATGATCCTCATCTGTTTCCTGTGGATAAGCAAGAGGCTGATAATCTAGTAAAATCTTGTTACCTTAAAGAAAGCAGACGTGGAATTTGTTTACATAATGCTTGCCAGTTTCTACTTTTATGTTAATAATATAGCTTGCTAGTGAACTTGAGCTTTGAAGAATTTAAAAACTTACTTGATCACATTCTAATCGGATTTTATTAGAATATCCTAATAATATTCTAATTGAACCTATTATCCTAATAGGATCACTGTGTCCACCAGCTTCACTTGATGGTCTTTACTCATCTGCATTTCTGAAAAATCTTGCTCTTTTGGAGAGTGAAAAGCTTTTACAGTTTCTTCTCGCCTTGAATGATAGATTGTTTTGAAAAGCAAAAAAGAGGTTTTATAACCTACTTGAGAAGGTCTTATTTTCCACTTGGATGTTAAGAAAGCAACAGGGATAGGAGTGCATGTTTGCCAAGAACATAGTTAAAAAACACCCAATATAAGGTAGAGTTACTTTATGGATAACTTGCTAAGGTTATATCTGGCTTTCAGTCTTGTTTGTCTTCTCTTTGTTACTCATAAATCTTTCAGCATTTACCATAATCATTTATCACTTTTCCTGTTTCCAGTTTTTCACAAGTTGCTTTGTCTCTGCTCACCTCAAAGTGCAGGTCCTGTTTGGCTAAGGAAGTTCATGCCGCTGAAGCTTTTGCAAAAGGAAGAAATGGTGGGCCACCTCTTGAACTTTCCAAACAAAATACACTATTACAATCTGGCCCTTGTGAAACTCTCATTTTTTCTTGATCCTGGCTGATCCTAGCTACATGTAATATCTAGCGGTACCCTGCTAACATTTAATAATCCATTTTCTGGCCTATGGTATTCGAATCTTTCAGTTATTGAAGAAATCCTGGTTGTCTTTCATTACACAAGACGTAATTATTATTGTGTTTTCTGTCTTCCTCCATGTGCTTACTTTTTAATATTTTTTTGCTGAAAGCAATAAGGTCTGTATCAATAAGAACCCCATAAAAGATTTTGGTCCTCAGAATTGCCTTTTTATAGAAAAACAAGCAAAATGTAGAGGGAATTTTTTATTAAATATTAGACATCTGGGTTGACTGCATTAATTTTAAATCATTCCTGTAATATTTCCTCTTTTCATTTGGTTCTTCAGATGCTCCCATAATATGCAAATCATTTTAGAATGAATACAGAAGAAACATTAAATATATTAAAGTCTGCATTTTAATAAAATTGTCGATGCGTAATATATACCTTGCTTCTAAGGAAAAATGATAAAAAGTAATAAAAGTGGTAATTTAGACATAGAACTATTTAATATCTTCTTACATTTTATAAGCCAGTAAAAAGTAAATGTAGAATAAAAGCTTTGGGCTCAGATTTGAAAGTGTTCCTCTCAACTATTTTGTCCTCCGGGTTTTTTTTTTTTTGGTCCCCTCCCCTCCACCGGAAGGTTCTACATGGTCCGACCGTTAATGGACTTGTCGAGAATGGTAGGTAAACTCGCTCTCGAGGTCTCAGCCCGTGAGATGAAATGTTCCCTTGCTTCTCCTTGCAGATGGAGTGGATGTTGAAGATGATCCCACCTGCTCTTGGCCAGCTTCCTCACCTTCTAGCAAGGACCAGACTTCCCCTAGCCACGGAGAAGGTTGCGATTTTGGAGAGGAAGAAGGCGGCCCCGGACTCCCGTATCCATGCCAATTCTGTGACAAGTCCTTTAGCCGCCTCAGCTACCTAAAGCACCATGAGCAGAGCCACAGCGACAAACTGCCTTTCAAATGCACCTATTGCAGTCGGCTGTTCAAACACAAGCGGAGCCGAGACCGCCATATCAAGCTCCACACGGGGGACAAGAAGTACCACTGCAGCGAATGCGACGCTGCATTCTCCCGCAGTGATCACTTGAAGATCCACTTAAAGACTCACACGTCCAACAAGCCATATAAATGTGCCATTTGCCGCCGTGGGTTCCTGTCCTCTAGCTCCTTGCACGGACACATGCAGGTTCATGAGAGAAACAAGGACGGCTCCCAGTCTGGCTCCAGGATGGAGGACTGGAAAATGAAGGACACTCAGAAGTGCAGTCAGTGCGAGGAAGGCTTCGACTTCCCGGAAGACCTCCAGAAGCACATCGCGGAGTGCCACCCCGAGTGCTCCCCGAACGAGGACCGGGCGGCCCTCCAGTGCATCTACTGCCACGAGCTCTTTGTGGAGGAGACGCCGCTCATGAACCACATGGAGCAGGTGCATGGCGGGGAGAAGAAGAACTCCTGCAGCATCTGCTCGGAGAGCTTCCACACCGTCGAGGAGCTGTACAGCCACATGGACAGCCACCAGCAGGCCGAGTCATGCAACCACAGCAACAGCCCCTCTCTGGTCACGGTGGGCTACACGTCCGTGTCCAGCACGACTCCGGATTCCAACCTCTCCGTGGACAGCTCGACCATGGTGGAGGCTGCCCCGCCCATCCCGAAGAGCCGGGGGAGGAAGCGGGCCGCCCAGCAGACCCCCGACCTGACTGTCCCCTCGAGTAAACAGGCGAAAGTGACCTACAGCTGTATTTACTGCAACAAGCAGTTGTTCTCGAGTCTGGCCGTTCTGCAGATTCACCTGAAGACGATGCATTTAGACAAGCCCGAACAGGCCCACATCTGTCAGTATTGCTTGGAGGTGTTGCCCTCCCTCTACAACCTGAACGAACATCTCAAGCAAGTGCATGAAGCTCAGGACCCGGGTCTGATTGTTTCTGCTATGCCTGCCATCGTCTACCAGTGCAACTTCTGCTCTGAAGTTGTCAATGACCTCAACACCCTTCAGGAACATATCCGATGCTCTCACGGATTTGCGAACCCTGCCGCTAAGGATAGCAATGCGTTCTTTTGTCCCCATTGCTACATGGGGTTTCTCACTGACTCTTCCCTGGAAGAGCACATAAGACAGGTCCACTGTGACCTCAGTGGTTCCCGATTCGGGTCTCCCGTTCTCGGGACTCCGAAGGAACCGGTCGTAGAAGTCTATTCTTGTTCTTACTGTACGAATTCGCCAATATTCAACAGCGTTCTTAAGCTGAACAAGCATATCAAAGAGAATCACAAAAACATTCCCTTGGCCCTGAATTATATTCACAACGGCAAGAAATCCAGGGCCTTGAGCCCCTTATCTCCTGTGGCCATAGAGCAGACATCTCTTAAGATGATGCAGGCGGTGGGCGGCGCCCCTGGGCGTCCGGCGGGAGAGTATATCTGTAATCAGTGTGGTGCTAAGTACACGTCCCTCGACAGCTTTCAGACTCACCTAAAAACTCATCTCGACACTGTGCTCCCCAAACTGACCTGCCCTCAGTGCAACAAGGAATTCCCCAACCAAGAGTCCTTGCTGAAGCACGTCACCATTCATTTCATGATCACCTCCACCTACTACATCTGCGAGAGCTGCGACAAGCAGTTCACATCAGTGGACGACCTTCAGAAACACCTGCTGGACATGCACACCTTCGTCTTCTTCCGGTGCACGCTCTGCCAAGAAGTTTTCGACTCGAAAGTCTCCATTCAGCTCCACCTGGCCGTGAAGCACAGCAATGAGAAGAAGGTCTACAGGTGCACGTCTTGCAACTGGGACTTCCGGAACGAGACCGACTTGCAACTCCACGTGAAACACAACCACCTGGAAAATCAAGGCAAGGTGCACAAGTGCATCTTCTGCGGTGAGTCTTTTGGCACCGAGGTGGAGCTCCAGTGCCACATCACCACCCACAGCAAGAAGTACAACTGCAAGTTCTGCAGCAAGGCCTTCCACGCCATCATCCTGCTGGAGAAGCACCTACGGGAGAAGCACTGCGTGTTTGAGACCAAGACTCCCAACTGCGGGGCGAACGGGGCTTCGGAGCAGGTCCAGAAGGAGGAGGTGGAGCTGCAGACCCTGCTGACCAACAGCCAGGAGTCCCACAACAGCCACGACGGCAGCGAGGAAGACGTGGACACGTCGGAGCCGATGTACGGCTGTGACATCTGTGGGGCGGCCTACACCATGGAGACCCTGCTGCAGAACCACCAGCTCCGGGACCACAACATCAGACCCGGGGAGAGCGCCATTGTGAAGAAGAAAGCCGAGCTCATCAAAGGGAATTATAAGTGTAACGTGTGCTCTCGAACCTTCTTCTCCGAAAATGGCCTCCGCGAGCATATGCAGACCCACCTCGGCCCCGTCAAACACTACATGTGCCCTATCTGTGGAGAGCGGTTTCCCTCCCTTTTAACCCTGACCGAGCACAAAGTCACGCACAGTAAGAGTCTCGACACGGGCAACTGCCGCATTTGCAAGATGCCTCTCCAGAGCGAAGAGGAGTTTTTAGAGCATTGCCAAATGCACCCTGACTTGCGGAATTCCCTCACGGGATTTCGCTGCGTGGTCTGCATGCAGACCGTGACCTCCACCTTGGAACTCAAAATCCACGGGACATTCCACATGCAAAAGACAGGGAATGGGTCCGCCGTCCAGGCCACGGGGCGTGGCCAGCACGTCCAAAAACTGTACAAGTGTGCGTCTTGCCTCAAAGAGTTCCGTTCCAAGCAGGATCTGGTGAAACTTGACATCAACGGCCTGCCCTATGGTCTGTGCGCCGGCTGCGTGAACCTCAGTAAGAGCGGCAGCCCAGGCATCAACATCCCTCCCGGCACGAATAGGCCGGGCCTGGGCCAGAATGAGAATCTTGCTGCCATCGAGGGGAAAGGCAAGGCGGGGGGACTGAAGACTCGCTGTTCTAGCTGCAACGTTAAGTTTGAGTCTGAAAGCGAACTCCAGAACCACATCCAAACGGTCCACCGAGAGCTCGTGCCAGATAGCAACAGCACACAGTTGAAAACTCCGCAAGTATCGCCAATGCCCAGAATCAGTCCCTCCCAGTCGGACGAGGTAACTTGCCTTTTTACTGTTTGCTCTTTTAACCTCCTCAGGAAACGCTTGCCACTTGGTGTGTCCACTCTCCGCGGCCTTATTTACTGTCATGTGCCGAGAGATGCTTAGATTGAAATGCAGTGGGTTCCACCCCCACCCCCATAGCCATTAGCCAGCAATTACTTGCTTCTTGATAAGCAGCATTTTGGCTTGAATGATGCAAAATAGGACTAATTCCAGTCTCCCTAGGATATTGTCTTCTCTATGACTGAAGAGATCAGCACTCATGCCAGCACCACTGAGATCTGGAATCTCAGCATAGCTTCACCGCGAGTTGAAATCCCCAGCTATGACTTGTGTGTATGGCAGAGAGATAATGACATAAAAGTAAGATGCTATGGGCCAACATGCTGGCTTAGAGTAAATTAAAAGGAATATATATATATTTGTGGAAAACAAATTGGGTAGGGGTGGCTTTATAATACCATGTTGTCAACACTCACTGTTTCTCTTTGACTTCTGGGTGGTGAGCAAAATATTTTCACACAACAGGGTTTTTTAAAAGCCCCTACATTTATCAAGCGCCACGTGCCCAATGTTCCTTTTCAAGGAGTCCCCTTAAATGTCCCCGAGTCTTCACTCTCTGGGCTTGGGTTTCAAAATGAAAGTGGATTTTTTTTTTTTTCCCTTAGTGTAAGAGTGGTTTCATGCCTTCTTTGCCATAATGAGTATGAAAAATAAGTTCATTTACAATGAAATAGTTTTATAAGTCACCAGTCCTTGAAGCTGAGCAGAGGATGGCTCATTTTATTATAATTTCTTTATGCTTTATCACCTAGTTTCTAAGAGTTCTTTCCACTTCCCTACCTGCCCCTATCTGGAGATCCATCCAAATGAAAACCCCAGGGAGATCCACCTCCCTTCAGTTTGGGGTCACTGCATTTTCCTTATCTTGTTTCTGCACTCACACCCTCTTGGAGGCCCCCCTGCACATCCCTGCAGATAGCCATCAGTCAGCTGGTAGGGGAGAGCCGGGAAGACTGACACAGAGCCTCTCCTCCTGAAATGTGGCATCTGTGTGACAGGCAAGCTCCCAAACTTTGAAGCTGCTTTCCTTTCTCTCCTTCCAAGTAAATCTGCACCTTTCTCTCATTTAAATAAGTGAAGTCCTTTCAAACTGATGAGGACAGTTGGAAGAGCATCGTTTTGGTAATGGCTCCTGGCTCATGTGTTGGATCAAGTAGTGTCTTTTGGTCGTTCTAATCAGATGAGAGGAATTATTTTTTCCAACTTTTTCTTTCAAACATGTTTAAACCTATAGAAAAGCTAAGGGAGTAACACTGTGAAGGTGTGTTTGAGTATCCATATCGCAGATTTACCAGATATGAACATTTTGTCACATTCCCCCCCCCCGCAAACTTTTTATTAATCTGAACTACATGAAAGTAAGTTCAGACATCGTGGTTTTCCTAAGAAGGAGGACATTTTCTCATTTAATCATAATATTATTAATTAAGGCAATTAACTAAATCAGTTAAAGAAATCAAATAGATAAAAAAGGAAATCAAATAGATCTGTAATGTCATCTATAAGATGTCCATATTCAAATTTACCCACTTGTCCCCAAAATGTCTTGTTTTTAAAATGCTTGTGAACAAGAATTTTAGAAAAACATTTATGCAGAAAATTACTCCTCTCCCCTTTCTTATTTTGCTATGCCTAACATATAGAGGGGAGTTTGTATATTCATGTTTAATTTAAATGGTGCATAAAATTGATTTGAAATGGCTGCATTCGTGTGTGTGTGTGTGTGTATGATTGTGGTGGTGTGTTTGTTTAAAATCAAGCAAAATCAGTCTCTTGTTTCTTAGTAGATTATAGAAAGGCATTGTGCCTGTTTTTTCTTGGTTTATGTTTTCTGATGTTCCTAAATTGCTATATATTACTATACCACTTGAGTTGAGATTTATTTTTTAAATGGAGGAGAACATATGAATAATCTTTACATGTTAATTTGGTTAGAATTACTTGCTTAGAGAACTTATCATTAAGGGGTGGTCAAGTTTTTAATTATACCTAAAATCTTCATGATTAAGTTTAACTATATCCTGCCGTTAAATAGAATAATGTAGAAGATATATTTAAAAGTATTTCTTAATTGTAATTCTTTTTTTTTAAGATTTTATTTTTTCATTTACTTATTTGGGAGGGGGAGGAGTAGAGAGAGAGAATCTCAAGCAGACCCTGAGCTGAATCCAGGAGCCTGACACTGGGTTCTGTCTCACAACCCTGAGAGATCATGACCTGAGCCAAAAATCAAGAGTCAGACTGACTGAGCTGTCCAGGTACCCTAATTGTAATTTTTACAGTAGTATTTTGTAAGCACCTACATACCAAGGCTTAAAAGTGACTCTTTAAGCAGAAGGGTAAGGTGCCTTCCTTATTAAGCCTGATTATTAGGAGCATGTAGCAATGTTTTTACCTGACCAGATATTAGGATTCAGCTGTGCATTTTTCCTCTGTGCTAATTTGGTTGACATTTTCATCATTGTTATTTTTTCTTCATTACACTATTTAGATCATAAAATTTCATGTGCTCACTTCCTTTCTGATAGCCTCTGTACTTAAAAATGTATAGTAGGCCATATAATTTGGACTTGACATAGAATATTAATCTAAACACGTGGAATTTTACAAAAAGGAGCCTCAAATAATGCATCAGCAAGAAAAAGACCTATAATAAAAATTAATTTGCTTACATTCTTTGTTAGTCAAGTTAAGCTTCTGTGACTTCTCCTGTGTGTTGTGTAAATTTTTTTACCATGTAGGTAAAAGAGAAGTTATTACGTAAGTCTTTGCCCAAAGACAGGGGTGCTGTGCAGGAATAAATTTTATCACAAAAAGAAGTGTGGCATGTATGTCTCCTGACTTCAGTGTCCTAGGCAGGAATGAAGGGCTTAGTGCTGTAGGTGGTATTTTCATCTCTTCTTGCTGAGGATTGAGACTTCAGAAGAGAAAAGGAGACCACGGGACATAATAAAACCCGGATACACAGATATTGTCAAGAACAAGATTAGATTTTTTTTCTGGGCTCTGACTTGTGATCACATAAGGGTATTGGTAGACACTGGAATGAGTATTTCAAAGACTGAAAAGAATGTTTTTTGGTCGAGACTAGATTACCTAGTTAAAAGGGATTTAGATATAATCTAGGGAAGGCTACGTACTGGATAAATGCATGCGATCCAAGAAATGGATGGAAGACAAGGCACGGGACACTTATGGAAGCATAAGAGTAGGTAGCTGTCATGGAATAGAGAAATTTGGGATTGAAGACAAAAGATCTGAATTCTTCTGCATAATGCTTCCTGAATTTGTGAAGATGTTTTCTTTGTGTCCAAATCCTACAATTATCAATCTAAATTTGCTATGGAGTCTTTGTTTTGAATGAAATATTTAGGGGAACCTATTCATTTCCCTTTGGCTCTCAGAGATCGTGGATGATATGCATTTATGCCGGACGGCCGTTACCTACAACAATTCCGTAAACGGGAGAGATAAACTGACACAAGAAGAATGCTGGCCATCCAGATTTTTCCATACACGAAACACCTTGCAGAGTTACTGACATTTACTGTGTGTTGAATAAATGTTAGTTCTTCTTCTGGAGTTCATTGACACTGGCCCAGCCTGGTCAGGTTCTGCCCCATTTGGACCTTAATATGTTTTCTTAGGATGACATTAGAAGCATGTGTCCTTCTGCTTCCATTTCTCCAGGACGTCTGATCACCGGGTTTCTTCAAGGGGCCATTTACTCAAACATTTCAGCTCACGCCATCCCCGCCAGTCTGCTGAAATTGCTCTTGCAAGGGTTTCCATCTGTGTCTGTGTTGCTGGCTATGCAGAGCCACAGAATCAGAACCAGAAGGGACTCTGGAGACCATCTGATTAAGCTGCCTTATTTTACAGGCAGCAAACCAGGTCCAGATAAATTGAGATCTAAGGTGACACAGCTAGGAAGTGGTAGGCAAGGAGCTCTGGGCAGCTGGCTTTCTAACTCCAGACTCAAGATTCTCTTTTCGTAAATCCACTGGACTGTCCTCGGGTTGCCGTCTCATCCCGTATTCTTTTCATAAAATCCTCTCTGTGTTGCTGTCTTACTTTCTGTGGTCATTCCCTTCCTCCACCCACTGCAAGGGATCATCTGTTTCCATCACTTTACGGCAGCTGACTTCTTTAAGGTCTCTGCTGATAACTGACCCATGCAATGCTGTTTTTGTTTTTTTTTTTGGGGGGGGGGGTTGTTTGTTTTTTCCTTAAAGAGAACTTATCCTAGTTTGCTCACTGTTCTACTTCTCGTTATTGCCTCTTTCCTCTTTACCAAGCATCCTTTTTCCCTCCTGGTTGCCTTTATGGAGGGATGTGTAGCCTACTTCCTCTGTCTGCTCCTACAAGTTTGTGCCCTGTGGCTACTCTCATTCTGCATACCCCCTCCATGTGGCCTCATCCACTCCCATGGCTCCTGCTACCACATTTTATGGATGACTCTCCAAATGATATCTCCCAAATGCAGGAGGGAACTTTCGGGGCGGGGGGGGGGGGAGCACTGAGGGAAATATTCCATATCTTGATTGTGGCGGTGGCTACATGACTGTATGCATTTGTTAATACCCACCAGGTGTAAAATTAGTGAATTTTCATATGTGAATTACCTCTCGATGAAACGGATTTTAAAAAGGGTATCTGTGACTTACACCTTTGCACTGATATTCAGACCCACACCCACAGTTGCCTGCTGGAGATAGTCACTCACGTGTTTCCATACACATGAAACTCAGTGGGACCAAAACTGAACTCATCATCCTTTCTCTGAACCTGCTTCTTTTCTCATATTTTCTGTTTCACTTGTGGAGCCACCGATTTTCTTGTGTCCCTTTTCTCCACATCCAGTTGGCCATCAAGTGATCTCTGTTTCAGCTCATATATATTTCTTAAATCAATCCCCTCCTCTCCATCCTCTTACCACATTTGTAACTCAATCTCTGATCATCTTTCACTAAACGACTGAAGCAGCCTCCTAATTGCTCCCTTGGACTTTAGTCTTATCATTTTCAAATCCATCTCCACAAAGCTGCCAGAACAATCTATCTAAAACACAAATCTGAATAGTATGTCCCTCCCTATTCGAAACATTTTAAGTGCTCTGTACTTCCATCCTTGTAGGATAGTATAATATCCTTTTATTGTGAAATAAAATGACGCTTCAGGTTCTGGCCCCTGATAAATTTTCTCTTCCTTTTCTTACCTTTCACCTTATTCCGTAGTTGAAAATACTTTAATTAACCTGCAGGTGACACACTGCCTCTGTGTCTCGTTAAGACTGCCCTGTCTCTTCTACCCAACAATCTCCCTCCTCCTGATTGCTCTCCACCTTCCATGAGGCTGTCCAACTTACCCTCTGTTTAGAGATCGAGAAGTCCTCCCATGACCATGACTTCCCACCACAAACACTTCTCCTTCCCTTGAATGCTCCATGTATACAGGATGTCACAAATATGTTAAAATTGTCACATTGTTTTGTAATTACCTCTATACCTTTGTCTTCCTATGAATTCCTCGGGCAAGAATTTACTCACTCTCATGTCCGCAGTAGGCACATACGTCTGTGGATTGGGGTCGTGGAGCTATGTCCGGCTGGTGGCTCACCCAGAGCCTTTCTCCATTCATGGTAGTATGGCAGGAGCCACCTGCCGTAGTGACGGAAACCTAGAAGGTATTGGATAAATGTGTGTTCTTGCTCAGAGTGTGTTACCTACAGTATCACTATCCACACTTCCTTACCACATTTGGTCTGAAAACGTTCCCTCGTCACCGATGATGTGTCAGTCCACTGTTTTTATCTTACTCCACTTCACGGCCAGATTTCCCAGAGAAGTTGTAGTTGGTCCCACCTGGTCTCCAGGTTCCAAAGAAAGCCTTCCTGTCCCCATCATGCCTATGGCACGGGGCAGCGTGGATGGCTCTTCCCTCAATGTACACCTCTGACTTCAAGGCATTTGCTCTCTAGTTTCTCCTCCCGTCTCTATTCTAAAAGCGCAGAGATAATCTGAGGCTCATCCCTGGCCCTGTTTTTCTGTCTGCTATCTCAGTAGGCCTCTCATCTCTTCATGTGGCTGTAACTATCTCCGAGCTAAGAATCCCCAAATTTCTATTCATAGCCTAGACCTCCGCTGAGTTCTAGATTACTGTGTGCTGACGGTTTGATGTTTCCATCTTCGTCTTTTTTATGTATTTGAAGTGTAACGAGTACAGTCTAAACTCTTGATTGTCTCTCCTGAAAGCTGTTCTTTTTCCAGACTTCCATCATTTGAGTAAAGGGAACCACCTTACAGCCAATTATTCAAGCAAGAAACCAGGGAATCATTCGTGCTTCCTCCCTGTTCCTCATCCCCCACATCTAATCTGTTAATAAGTACTGGGTCTCTTGATTCTGCCTTTAACAAGTCATCCCATCCATGTCTTTCCATCTCCAAAGCCACCATCATGGTCTGGGCCTCACTCCTCACCTGGATACTGCACTGGTTTCCTACTGGATCCCTCTCCATCTTCTGCCTGCTTCCAATCCATTCTTCATGCTGCATTGTCCTGCAGACATGTACATTACATGGAGTCACTTACCATTCTTCAGAGACTTCCCATGCTGCTCAGATGGGCTTCCCCCCAAAATCTTACTGAAGTTAGTCTCCTCCTTAAGATTTCCTTTTAAAATTATAATTTTTTCCTTGTTTATTTTCTTCTTCCTCTTTCTCACCTCTGAATACCCAACGTGCTTGTCGTAGGTCTCAGTCAATGTCAGTTGAATAAATGAACATTGTGTAAGTACTTTGAAGTGACAAAAATAGCATATACTCCATTTCTGCATGTGTATGCGTGTATATCCAGTAACTAATACATAAAGATCTAGATAACTTTACCCCAAAGTGCTGACATGCTTTAAAGTCAGGTTTGATCTAAAAATATTAGAATAAACTGAAAGGCCTGAAGTTTCTAATAGTTCAAAAATCACCTTCAATGTGATTCAAGGGCTGTTTTAAATGTCTGGAAGTCATATTCTTTCTTTATGGTTTGTATACTGAAATGGTAATATGTACATGATGGTAACTCAGAACCCACACAAGTTCCACAGTTCTGTTTTATGTTAATAAAAATTTCCATACATGGATGGATTTTAAGTTTCTATATTTCAAATTGCCGATACTAAATTTTGCCGAGAGCAAAAATTAGGCACGCTCCTTCTGGATAAATGATATTTTAAAATTAAGTAGAAAATTTACATGACCAAACAAATGTGTGAGATTCAAGATGTTCTTGAAACAGAGTGAGTTGCTTTGCCAAGTTCAATCTACTTTCCGATTTATTATTGTTGTGTTCAATATTTATTTGGCAGCTACAGTGTACTGGTATAGGGAGTTAATGACCCCTGGCATAAATATGAGGGTATGGAACGTGGAAGCACCTGCCTCATACCCACTCTCTATCCCTAGTCCCATGCTCCCCTGGCATTGATCACTGACCCACACATTAAACTTGCTGTCACTTCCATCCCCACATTTTCTGTCCTTATTTCTAGTTCTCAGTTTTTTGGCTGATGCCTTTCATAGGGTTCCCATGCCTTCCTAGAACATAGGAAATTCAGAAATAGGAATGTTTTTGTATATAGCCATGAATCTTGATTTGCACATAATATTTGTTCTTTGAGGACTGAGCCAGAAGAGTGTGGAGTCCTGCTACGTAGTGGCAAAGATTCTGTTTAGGCAAAACATTTTGCATTGTGGCTTCAATGGTGTTGAAGTAGAAATTAGTAAATATTCAAGATGATTTTGAATAATGAAAGAAAATCGAGAGCTACGTTCTGGATCTCTTATTACAGTATTGCCCTACTCATTGCATAATATAGATGCAATTTTCTATTAGAGGTACTTTGTCTTCCTAGAAAATGCCCCCCAAATTGCCAAACACTTTTAACAAAGTCTAACTAGCCAGTTCCTTATTTATACTTTCTGTTTTCACCTTTCCATATTTTTTCCCTGAAGGTTCTATTCTTAATCTGCCCTTCTTGTCCCCTCACCCTTATTTCCTGTTACTTATTTCCTATTCGTTAATACCCCATGCAGATGACTAAAATACCGCATTTCAGATCTCGACCTTCTTCTGAGGTCCTGTCTTGGATTTTTAGCTACCTGTCTGACATCATCAGTTATGCATTCTGCTAGCCCTTTGACCAAATCAAATCGTAATTTCTGTTGCCCCCCAGTTTTTGATGGTGTTCCATCTTTCTCCTAATCCTTCTTGCCCGAAACGCTGTTTTTATTTCCCGTGTCTTCTCTGTTCTTCTAACCTTTTGGGTCGACCACTCTCAAGCTGCTGTGTTTTCTCTGCCGTTTGCATCTCTCGCAGCCTCTGTCTAGGCCCACGCCCGTCGTTGTACACCTGGGGCTCTCCTTCACGCCCTGCCTATGATGAAGGAAGTTCCGACCAATTTAGAAGTCCAGGTTCACACAAATCAAATTCTCTGGCCACAATACAAATCCATGATACATGAAAAAGTGTTTGTTTGTTTGTTTGTTTCTTTTTAAAAAACCTCCATTAGACAAACCATAAGTGACTCTTAATCTCACAAAACAAACTGAGGGTTGCTGGGGGGAGGGGGGTTGGGAGAGGGGGATGGGGATATGGCCATTGGGGAGGGTGTGTGCTTTGGTGAGTGCTGTGAAGTGTGTAAACCTGGTGTTTCACAGACCTGTACCCTTGGGGGTAAAAATGCATAATATGTTTATGAAAATTTTTTTTAAAAACCCTCCATAAATTTAAAAATTAAAACCACATGTGGAACAAAGGGGGCATAAAAAGAGAAATTAAAAGTACTTAGAACTGAAAGAAAGCTATATTAAAAACCCTGCAAGGTGAAAGCAAAGCAACACTTAGAGGAAAACATTGTTATGCTATAAGAATATATATTAGAAAAAAATACATATTAGAAAATTTAAAAAGGCATGATATCCATAAGCTAAACATCCAGCTCCAGACATTGGAAACAGAATAACAAACAAGCCCATGAAAAAATAGGAGAGAGGAAGATAACACAAAGCGCAAAGATAGTGAAATGGAAAACTGGCAACAAGGAAGCCAACAAAGTAAAAAACTTCTTTTATGACAAGACTAAAAAAATTTATAAACTTCTAATGAAATTAATCAAGTTAAAAAATAACAATAAATAATAATAATGAAAGGGGAGCCATAACATCATATATGCAGTTTTAAAAGATACTAGGAGAGCCACTACACCTACCACAATGACTGAAGCAAAAATGAATGCAAAAATCCTTATTTTCCAAGAATGGAGAGCAGTTGGAACTCTCTTACTTTACTAGGGGCAGTATTATTTTGTGCAAGTGTTTTAAAAATACTGCTGGGCAGTATTTACTAAAGTAAATACTAGCTGACTCTGTAAGCCACAGATTCTGCTCCAAGGTCTACATCTAAGAGATGTGAGTGCAAATGTTCATAATGGGTTATGAACAGGAATATTTATAGTGGATTTTACATATAAGCTTCAAGATAGAGTCCATCAAAATGTCTGTCAAAATAAAATGAAGAAATGCGTTCATATAATGGTGTGAACTCATTCTATTCACACAATGGAATACTACACAGCAATAAAAGGGAATGAACTACTGTTAAATAACAAATCTTGGGAACTCATATACACAATGTTGAAAAAAAGGAACCAGGCACCTGCTAGTATGTGACTCCATTCATATGAAGTGTAACAATAGGCAACACTAATCAGTGGTGATCAAGGCCAGAATAGTGACCTCTGTGATGGCATGGAGTTGGAAGGGGCCAAAGGGATTCTTCTGGGTGCTAGAAATGTTCCATATTTTGATCTATGTGGTGATTACACTGTTACATACATATGTAAAATTTCAGTAAGCAATACTCATAAGATTATAGTTTAGTATATATATGCTATTTCTTAACTTTAAATTTTACTTTAAGAAAATCCAAAATGCACAAGATTAAAAAAAAAGAAAATATTATGAACAATTTTGTACTAATAGCTGGATAAATGGGATTATATGTAAATGGTTTTAGAATAGTATGTCACCAAAGCTGGCTCAAGATAAAAATGAGAGAAGTAGAAAGTTCCATAAACATGAAAGAGCTTAATAAATTATTGAAAACCTCCCCACAAAGAAAATACCAGAACATACACATAATTCCATACCTGTGCCAGAAAATACGAAAAGAAGCGTCACTCCATTTAATAAGCTCAGTATAATCTCCATATTAAAACCAGACAAAGATAGTAAAAGAAAAATTTAGGTGATTTTACATTAAAAAATTTTAAAGAACATATTAACAAACTAAGTCCACTATGTTAAAAGAGTTTATATTATATTATATTAAAATGGTTTTACCACAAGAATGCAAGGTGGGCTCAATCTCAATAAATAGTGATTGAATTCACCACATTGGCAGTTTAAAAGAGACAAATTATATGTTTATCTCAAGAGTTGCAGAAAAATCTAAATTCAACATATTTTCATGATTAAAAAGAACACTTGGAACAGGCAGGGATTTTCTTACCCTCATAAAGAGTATTTGAAATATTATTTTTGGCAAGCATAATAATTTGTGGAGAAGTTTCAATGCAATTATTAGTTCATAATAAAATAACTAATAAGGCCTGTTCATTGACCTAGCCAACAATGTAACATAAAATAAAAATGAATTTAAGTATAAAAAAGGAGGGAGCACTAAAATTGAAAAGAAGCAAATCAAACTGTCATTTGGAGGTCTTATGTTTGTATATATAACAATACTGAAAGAATCTAAAGACAAATTATTATAACGAATGAAACTTTAGTAAATTTGCTAGATACCAAATCAACTCCTAAACGTCAATTAGATTTTTATTCACCAGCAAAAAAGTGAAAAAAATGTTGTAAAATCATTCCATTTATAAGAGACACAAAAATTAGTTTACTTAAAAATAAATCCTGTAAGATGTTCAAGATGTTTATGGAGAAAAACAGTAAAACATTATTGGAATATTTTTTAAAGACTTAAATAATGATCATGTATAACTCGCTCATGGACAAGAAGACTCAGTACTGTAAAGTTATCAAATATCCCTAATTTAATCTATAAATTATAGCTACTCCAATGGAAACTTCAACAGGTTTTAGAATGCACTTTTTTTAATGTTCTTACTTTCTGGAACTAGACAAGTGGGTTGAAAAAGGTATATGAAAGAATGAGAGGTGAAGAATATAAAAATTTTCTTGTCAAATAAATAAATTTAAAAGGGGGGGCACCTGGGTGGCTCAATGGGTTAAGCCTCTGCCTTTGGCTCAAGTCGTGATCACAGGATCCTGGGATCGAGCCCCGCATCAGGGTCTCTATTCAGTAGGGAGCCTGTTTCCCCTTCTCTCTGCCTGCCTCTCTACCTACTTGTGATCTCTGTCAAATAAAAAAAAAAAAAAAAAAAGATTCCCTTGAAGGAAAAGAACAAGCAGAGAAGGATTTGTCCTACCATGCAGGCAATTTATAATGAATCTGCAGCAATTTGGATGGTGTGGGATTAGTCCACAGAACACAATAAAGGTTCTCCAAGAGATACCAGACACATAAAAACTCAACATAGATTATAGCCATCTTTGCACATAAGTGAGGGAATAGATGGAGTATTCAATTTATTATCCATATGGAAAAAATAAAGATAAAATAGAATACTCACATGTGTAAAAATGTGTGAAAAACAAAACTGTAAATCTTTTAGGAAAAAGTATGAAGAATATTCTTATGACTTCAGGTTGGGAATGATATCTCAAATAGTGCCCAGACAGTATAAATGACAAATAAAATATCGCAAATGATATGCTCATCTACCTTAAAAATTAGTTGTTTACTAAATGTTACTATAGAATGAGCAAAAATGAAAGCTATGAGATGATAAAACATTTATAACACATGGCAGAGAAAACTATTAGTTTCTAAATATGTAGAAAACGGCCACAAATCAATAAGGAGACACAAATCAACAAATTAGAATATGGGAAACTAACACGAAATGGCATTTCACAAATGGAAAACATGAAGGCTCAGTAAACATGTGAAAATATTTATCCTGACTAACAATATGGGAAATGCAAATTCAGACAGAGAGTAATGGGTTGTCTGGAAAGAACACAGGAAGCTAAGTTGGACACACAGGTGTTTGTTTAATCATTACTCTTTATTATTTATGATATAAATTCTCTTTGTAGGCATTTAATATTTAACATAAAAATCAAAAGTAATCAGAACCATAAGTATAAATCAGTATCACTTTAAATAAAAGATAACATACTAATATGATTAATACCAAATAATGTTTTAAAAATTCTAGCTATACACTTGTACTTACAAAAAACTAAGAGCCTGAAAACTGTTCTTTTGTTGTTACCAGAAGATTTATTAAGTATTGTAGAAGCATTAAAGACATATTAGCATCACAGTGAGACGTTTTTCCTTTGTGTAATCAGAAAGAACAGTATCCATGCTTTCCAGTTAAGGTGGTACATATCTCACACTTTGGGGAACATTAGCCTATGGCATTAACTTTTGATTCCTCATTTGGCACTTCAACTTAAAATAACAGGTTTATTAATTTCCTGCTATGTACAAGACGTTAGGCTATCAGGTTTGTAAAGAGGATGCACATTATACAAGTATGGGCTTTTTTTTTCCTTCAAGATTTTATTTTTTATTTGACAGAGAGAGAGATCACAAGTAGGCAGAGAGGCAGGCAGAGAGAGAGGGGGAAGCAGGCTCTCCGCTGAGCAGAGAGCCCCATGCGGGGCTTGATCGCAGGACCCTGAGACCATGACCTGAGCCGAAAGCAGAGGCTTAACCCACTGAGCCACCCAGGCGACCGCAAGTAAGGGCTTTTGAATACACCTCTTTCTCCCCAGTATGGTCCCCTGAGGGTGTATAGTTTACTAGGGAAGATTAATATATAACAATAACTATATTATAAATTAGAATGCAATATGCGCCGAAATAGTAGAACTACTAAAGTAGTTCAGAAGAGGTAGCAAATAATGAGGCGGAGTTAGGTTTGCTGATATCTTTGCGAAGAGCAGATTGGACGAATTTCCAAAGCAAAAGTCCTGAGGCAGCAGTGTCCCTGGCTGGCTGAAGGAACAGCAAGGGGCCAGCATGGCAGGAGCACAGGGAGCTGGAGAGGGTGGAGGCAGGGCTTGGCTGGGTATCCTGCATGTTTCTCCCGGGAGTTCATTACACAGGAGAGGTTCCTAATAAACATTCGTAAATGTTTGAAACCTGGTGATTAAACAGAAGCAAAGAAGGGGACAATTCTATGAGAACTAAATGGTGATACAGTTTTTTCCAACCACACATAAATAGGACATTAGACTCCTCATAAATATGTGACATTGTATGCAATTTCTATCGTACAGAGATTGAATGGCAGGTGAGCTCCTATAAGAAGTCCCCATATCAAGGCAGGTGATTTATTTTGTTGAATTAAACATTGTATGACACAAGTCGGTCTTCAGCGGAGTCTGAAAGTTTTTTTTGTCATTCAGAGATTGCCACTCTAGGTGTAGGGAGTTTAAACTTGGGTCGCATAACATAGGAGAAGAAAATATTGTGCTTAAAAAAAAAAAAAAAAGAATGCTAATAACAGTTGATAAAACCTTCTGTGTCATCTAACCAGTCCTTCCTCAGCTTCCGTTCCTTCACTGCTAGCATGGGCATAATCCGTACTTTGCCTGCTTTATAGGGTTACTGTAAAGAGCAAATGGTATAAGTATGTATGAAAGCCCTTAGCAAACAGGGAGCACCCAGCAAATGTTGCATTTGGTACATCACTTCTGTACTATCTAGGTGTAAGTCTATGCATATCCCATGCATGCATGCACACCTTCATTTAATTTGTATATAAAATGTTCTCAATTAATTTATTATGTAATCTAGGATCATTTCATCTAATGCTAAGTCTATGGATTATTTGGTTAATGAATCGAACTAAGTCATCATACTTTCACAAAGTTGGGGAAATAGAAAAGCATAATAAAATAGTAAAACAAACCTAGAAGCAGTGAAAACCAAAGAATAAACAGAGTGTAACAACTACAAAGACAAAAACTTTACTTTATTTGCTTGAGGTCCGAGATGGTGTCAGGCGACAATAAATGCAAAATGTAACAAAAACATGTAAATAGATGAGTTCATAGGTAGAAGAAGCAATTGTAGATAAGACATGGAAGATTTTCAGTAGTACTGTTGGGTTGAAACATCATGGAGAACAAGGGAACACAAAAAGTATTGGGGACTGGAAAACAGCCTGGAGGTTCCTCAAAATACAGCTACCCTACAATCCAGCAATTGCACTACTGGGTATTTACCCTAAAGATACAAAGGTAGTGATCAGAGGGGCATGTGCACTCAAATGTACAGAGCAGCAATGTCCATGATAGCCAAACTATGGAAAGAACCTAGATGTCCATCAACAGATGAACAGATAAAGAAGAAGTGGTGTATATATATATATATATATATATATATATATATATATTTCTTTTGATGGCTGCATAGTATATATATACTATATATATATACATATGCATGCATATTATGTATATACATACTATATATGTATACTATATAGTATATGTATACTATATACTATATATACTATATATATGTATAGTATATATATATAAATACTATGCAGCCATCAAAAGAAATGAAATCTTGCCATTTACAATGACGTGAATGGAACTTGAGGCTATTAAGCTGAGCGAAATAAGTCAATCAGAGGAAGACAATTATCATATAATCTCCCTGATGTGAGGAATTTGAGAGGCAGAGTGGGGGGCTTGGGGGGTCGGGAATGAAAAAATGAAACAAGATGGGATCAAGAGGGAGACAAACCATAAGAGACTCTTAATCTTAAAAAACAGACAGAGGGTTGCTGAGGGGAGGGAGGGTAGGGAGAGGGTGGTTGGGTTATGTGCATTGGGGAGGGTATATGATATGGTGAGTGCTGTGAAGTGTGTAAGTCTGACGATTCACAGACCTGTACTCCTGGGGCTAATAATACATTATATGTTAATAAAAATAATTAATTAAAAAAATAAAATACCTAGTTTAAAAAAAAAGAGTATTGGGAAAATAATATATAAGAAAACTAAAAATTATAAATGAAAGGCTTACTAAGTGAATCCCAAAATGAGACGTTTCCCCCTAACCTCAAGAAGCAAGTGAATATTGTGAAAAGCAGTTAATTTTAAAAAGCTATTATTTGCTCTCCTGAAACCCACCGACAATATTCTCTAGGGATCAAATGTATTTACGTTCTGCAGAAAGGAAAATGGTGAAAATATTGTGGGATGTTTTTTTGGTTTTGTTTTTGTTTTTTGGATAGGACTCGTCATTTAGATGCATGACCCCTTATTTTTAGAATAGAATGCTTTATTTAAAAATCACTAATAAGTAAGTGATTGAGAGAGGTTCCAAAGCACAGATCCGCCATGATTTAGAAATCAAAGTGCTACTGGTAACCCTAACCTGACAAAGTCTGATGTTAACATTTTCCTTTTAAGTTAAGTCTAAGGATCATCTCGGGTACTGTATAAGTTTGGATAGCAGTAAGGAAGCAAAATGAACTGTAATAAAATTTCTTGATAAATACATGTCCAGAAATAATAATTTAATTTTGAATAGGGACCACATATTTAACAAAGATCATTCTTGAAAAAAGAAAAAAAAAAGTAAAGTATGGGGTGGAACAGAAAGCAAGCAGAAAAGATAGACAGGAGGCAAGACTAAATGGATAAATGAGGTAGCTGGCAGGAAGCCCTCCAAGCTTAATGGCTAGACCTTGGAAAACTGACATTGTTTTGGTGGGAGAGAGATCCTTTCCGCGCCATGAGAGGATCTGGATTGATAGTATTTTGTTATACCAAATTTAAATAATTTGAAAATAGACCTTCCATAACATGCATGCTATATAAATTAGATCAATTTGTGTCAAGTGCATTTATTCCTTCTACAGTTACTGAGTTTCAAACCTGTGACATACATTGTGCATAGACACTGGGCCCACAGTGACGAGCAGATAAGTATTATTTCATGTTTCTCTTGGCAAAGAATTAAACCTCCAAAAATCAAATATACCCTCAAATAGTGAATCATATACATATTAAGATGGTGAGGAGTTGGCAGGATTAGAAATAGGAGTATTCTCAAAGGTCTAGTAAGGATATTCAACAATAAAATTCTAAAATGTCTTTTAAAATAATGACTGATTTATCACCCAGACTGTTAAGGAACGTCTAAAAAAGAAATTACAATGCTTGCCTTGCACAGATCCTCTAAAAAATGTCGGATTTGATATTATAATCCTTTTCCTAGCACTTTCCCCCTCATATTCTTTATTGTGGAGCAGTGTTCTCATGGAGCAGAAGTCCTGTTGAGAAAGGGCGCCATATTTTCTCAGGTTACATTCTTGGACATTTTTTATATGGGAAGTCTGTAGCTTTGTAAAATATATTATCAATAAGGATTATGCAGAAAGAGCTTTTTGAAGTCTATAGTTTAATCTTTCTGGGATAATCTGAAGGGGGACTGGAAGGTCTTATGTGGTTGTGTGATGCAGAATGTAGGTATGTTTCGTGGCAACAATCTCGCTCCCCCCAATAAATTTCCCTGAAAACACTTACTCTTGGGTATACTTATAAAAAGCCCAAATCAATTCACTTCTCTATAGTTCATGCACTCCTTCACAAATAACCCCTGTCAGGCAGTGCACTGGGTACTGGAGCTGAAGGAGAAATAAGACATTGGTCCTTAAGTGACAGGAAGCCTTGGAATATAATGCAAATAGATGTTTTGAATATAACATAGTGAATTCCATTCTGAAAGAATACACTGGGAAGCGAGGACCCCCAGAGAAAGCAAGGACTAGCTGTGGAGACATGGTCTGGTGCTAAGAGGAGCCTCAAGTTGGAAGCACAATGGAGAGCCAACTGGGCAAGTGTTAGCGGTTCCTTTTGGTAAAGGTGCTCCCCCCCACTTCCAGGATGGCTGTGTTTATGGCCATCCAGAGCTTTACGCTTGCTCTGTGGGTCATTTTCTGTGCATTCCAGACAAGGATACCTCATCTCTTTGGGATGAAGAAATTGAGATAGATAGTCTCACGCGTCCCTTTCGGCTCTAGAACTGCTACTCTGTCCAAGCTCGTACTAGTACTTTGAAAATATAAAGAATATGGGGACATGTTATTCTTCTATTTTAAAGGATGCTTTTTGGACTGATGAATGAGGAAGAGTTTTATATATCCTAATAAGATCAGTTAAAACAAGGGGCTCAAAGAACTTGGTCACTTTCACATTTATATATGTTAGAGCCACACAGCAGGATTTAGAAATGGTCAAGGAAAGAGTCAAGGGAAAAAGTCAAGAAAAAGTCAAGGAAACACACTTCCATTTTAAAAAAACTTAGTGCCAAAGAGTACCAACAATGAGACACTCGCAGTGTTGTGTGGGTGTAATTGCTAACAAGCTTTTTGGAGCAGGTGGGGTTTTAGAAGCAATTTGAAGGAGACGAGAAAGGTAGTCTGACATGCCTCAGTAGGAAAGCTGTTCAAATGGAAAGGGTGGACGAGAGAAGACAGAATGCAAAATGAAAGCAGGGTGAAAGGCAGAACCAAAATAGAGAAGAGGACACGGGTAGGGTGCTCCAGTGGAAATAAGAGTAATGAAAGACAAAGTGATTTGAGCACATACAGGGTAACTGGAATGACCCAAAACTAAGACAAAGACGTTGTATAGATAAGACAGACACAAAACTGCCAGAACATGAAGTATTCTTTTGACAGAAGAATAGCTAGCAGGATAGATCAGGGAAATATAAACAAAGGAGAATAAGCAGCACTCCACAGGAGCCTTCATCTGAAGGGAAGAGGGAAGAAGCAAAGATTTTTATTGTACAAGGAACCAGTATGACTCCTTCACACATTAACTTATTGTGTGGAAAGAGTGATGTTACAAATTGCGGTAAAAAGAAGACGGGTAAGACGGAGCCCTCCACCTACCCTTAGAGAGCTTATAGTCCTTGAGGAGGTAAATCAGTTTTACTGAAATAATTCTGATACAACCTGGAATGAATTCTAAGAGAATCAAGAAGAAACTTCCATGATTTAATATTAGATAAAATTTCTTCTCTATGTGATCCTTTAGATATGTATGGTGAGTCTCTAATAAATGGTACGAGTACTCATTAAGTATTAACAAAACTTCCCTTGGGGGCAGAAGTTACATACTTCAGAAGACGTTTCTTAATGGATTCCAAAATATATTTTTCTCACTCATGAAACTTCCTCCATGTTTTTGGGAGGATTGTAAATCATATTACTAACCTCCAGCATTAGATCATTGCGGACATAGGGTGGTTTGATGATGTTGGAAGATTCTACTTAATGTTCCTACTTTTTCATTTCTACAGCTAGATATCCCTGATATCAACCGCACCTCCTCATTCTGACAACAGTGAGACAGAAGGGATGCTTCAGATTTTTAAGGTGGAAAAAAATCAGTATATGGTTGGAATAATTGATGGGAAAAATAGACTATAATTTAGTGTAAGGCAAAAATTTTGACTCTTTCCTTTCCTCTTCTCACTTATGTTTATAAAAACTGATTATTTAAACTCTTGTTCTCCCACTCCCAATTTCTTAGCTTTCTGGATGATATGAATGTACACAAACGGGCAATATAGGAAGTTAACCCAAATCTATTATGAGTCATAAATCCTTCCAAACTAAGAACTAGCAATATATTATAACCAGTGGTAACTAGAAGCAAATTCCTGCCCGAACTCAAAGACTCAACACATGCTTCCAGCGATTTTTTTTTTTTAAACCTTTGCTACAGCATCAATTTAGTCTGTGTTATTCAGTCTCTTCTAATTCACTGATTTCTGGTGCTGGGTTGAGGATAGAGAAGTTTTCAGGCAGAAATAGTCAAGGTGTAGGTAGCAGCTTAGGAATGAAGGGGCTGGGTGTGGGATGCCTCACTAGTCCATAGTATAGTCAATAACTGAAATGTATTGACTGACCATCTTATGGACAACACTGTACAGAGATCGACTGATGTACATTTGCTGTGGCATAGAATAAACAGCAACTGAACACATCCTATTAAATGAGATCGTCTAGACGAAGATCTCTTTCCCAGAGGGTCTCAGTGACCTGTGTAGTGGAGGAAATAAGCTAGGTGACTTGGAAGAGCCTCCAAATTCTGAATCAGGAGAAATAAGAGGAGTGGAAAGGAATAAGGCTAAGAAAGCATCTCTCTCCGTGAGGAAAACTTAGGCTCAGATTCATGCTAATTACTCCATTTTGACACTGGATTTTCTTTTTTAGTGAGTAATAGCCAGAATTTTTTTTTTTTTTAAATCTCAATTGTTTTCTAGCTTTTGACTATTGATGATACTATTAAAAGTAAGATATTATAAATTACAAAAGTATTTTATTTGCTGTTCAAAAAGAACTCAAGAAAAGTGGGGGGAAAATGGTTGGGCTTTTTTACCCACGATTTCAAAGTTAATGGTAGCTTAAATGTGTATCTTTATGGAGATTTGGATTTATTTGTAAAAACTAAGTATATTTTCTTTTCAGATTCCAAGGGGCCTAGGCAGAGTTTGTCTAAAGTTAAAAGAAAAAAATTGCAACTTAGTCATTTAAAACAAAAATCTTCTATTTTTTTGTCTGTCTCCTCTTTTTTCCTGCCCAGTCAGTTGGCCAGAGCAATCTTATTTTGCCCTGCTTCTGTTCAGAATTGCCTTCCTCATTCCACCAAATATCCCATTTGAGTGTGAACACTTGCCTGGCATGTAGCAGGCACTTTGTAACTCAGTTTTGACTTCAGGGAAAATGTTCCCATTTTCAGATCTCGGATAAAATCCTTCCTCCCCCAGGGAATTCTTCCTGACCCTTTGGACCAAGTTCATCTGTCCCCATCTGAGGTGTCTCAGCGATCTTCTCTTTGCCGCGCACTGATGGGCAGTTGGTCTTGAACTGCTTTGCCATGTTATTTTGGCAGAATACTTACATAACCATTTAATATTTGTGTGTGTTCTCTCCCCATTTATATTGTAACTCCTTGAGTTTAGGAATCATGTTTAGTATCTCTTGATTACTGAGCCCTTAGTACAAAGGGCTATGTGGTCTTTAATCTCAGGACATTAACCACATCTGTAAGACAATAGTGTCCTTCTTTTAACTACCATGAGAGCACACTACAGAAAATCCACGCTGGTGTTTTTCAGTGAATTACTCAGGCGAACTTTTCCTCATTAGTAGCTCACATTACTTTTCACCTTTTTCCCCCCCGCTCTGTTCTGACTTATTTTCACACAAATTCAGAATTACTTGGAAGTTATCCAAACTAAATTAGTAAAATGTCTGAACTACTGAGTATTTGTGGAAAGCTGTAGGTTTATTATTTTCACTCACACATAATATTCATTTGCTTGCCAACAAAATACTGCCAAGTAAAGGTGCTGCTGATCTTAAATATATGTCTCACTTGTAATTAATGTATTCATTCTCGGAATGATAGTGCTATAGCCCTTGAAAAGAGATTTTTGTTTTGTTTTGTTTTATTTTGTTTTTCCTAACTACCTTTTTACGTGCTCTGTCTTCCTCCTCCCCACCCCCCTAACCCTGTCACCAATTTCTGATATTTTTTATGCTATTAATTTTTAAACCTTTATTTAACAAACATTTGTTTAACCTTACATTAATTGCCATAAAATTTAAATTAGTCGATTCTAGCTTGAAGAAATTTTAATATGGTTTCAAAGTCCACATAAAAGAGTGAGAATTAATCTTTGACAAACAACTTTGTTGTGTCAGACAGTTTATATAGTATTCCATTCCGTCTCCATAATAACCTGTCAAGTAAAGAGTAATAAAGGTAGTTACTGTTTAATGCAGGCATGCAACATGGTAGGCGTGGTACTAAGCGCTTTTGCATACTTCTCACTTGCTTCTCACATCAGCTCTTAAGATGTAAGTTTTATTAGTTTTAATTTACAGAGAAGGGTACTAAGACTTAAGGTCATTAAATGATTTGTCACACAACTAAATGATGAAGCCACAAAATAGCAACTGATTGCAAAAAGATTCTAAAGTTGCTTTCCTATTAAGCCTCCTGGATATGTTGGGAGTGGATTATTTTGTAGCTTAATTAATGCTGCAAACAACATCCTGATTCCAGAGGGTCCTGACTGAATCTGGGACTGCCTCTTCTTTGACAGCCACTGCCTACGTTTGGGGCTGGTGATATAGAGGGTGCTGAACTGTGGGACATCCTTGAGAAATGATTCTGTAACATCATGCTTTGTTACTCTAAACATATGATGACCGTAGAGAAAACATAGATAACCAAATTGACATAGTCAGGTTCAAAACAATTCTTCATCTTTGAGATCCAGAAACCAAATTTCAGAAGTGGTTAGGACTGAAACCAGGATTCTGCTGGGTTCTACTCCAGAAGTGGTAATTAGATTTAATCTCTGTGGGAAAAAACTAAACCTGCTACTTCAAGCAAGGCAAGGGAGAAACTTCATTGCTTACAATAGGAGACTGGGAGAAAAACAATTCTATTGTTGATCTATACATGGTATTAGAATTTTTTTAGCTGGAGAGTTAAGGGGGTAAGAAGAAAGATACACTTTAATGACTTAAAACTGAATTAGCTATTGCTGGCTCTGCGATTCAACTAGCAATGTCCTCTACATCCCTGTAGCACATCAGATATACAGGAAATGCCTCATGAGACCTAGCCTGGTCTAGGAGTCTGAGATAGGCTGGTAGAAACAATGGCAAAACTATTAGCAATGAAAGAATGAGTGTATAGAAAAAAAATCTTTCACTACAAAGGGCTTCAAACCAAGATTCCAAAATATGTGAATGATTCCAAAATAAAAGCCACAGACAAAAATGCCAGCTGTTATGATACCAAGATTCTACTCCAGAGAAAATTAATTAAATGGACCAGACTGACAAAGACTTTAAGTATGTCTAGAAGCTCAGAAAGATAAATGAAAGTATGATTTCTACTAAAATGAGTGACAAATTATGAAGTAAATTCAAGTATAAAGAAAGCAAGAGCACTTGTGTTTAAAATTAGAAATGAAAAATAGTCATTGAAGTAAGTTTCCATAGAAGGGATAAACTCTAGACTGAAGACCAGTGAAGAGAGAACTTGTGGTTTGTAAGAGTGCAGAGAATCACCTAGATCAAAACAGAGGGACAAACTGACTCCTAAAATATGCATTAAAAATGGTTAAGATACATAGAGGTGAAATCCAGATGCTCCAATCTTGCCTAATTGGAGTTCCAGTGGAAATGAATGGAGGCTGAGTGAGAGACACATAGAAACTGAAGAAAATTGAAGCAAACAATAGCAGAAAATTTTCAGGATTGGAGACATACCATAAGCTCTCAGTCTGAAATTGTTCTTTCAGTTTTTAGTAGGACTAGTAAACAAAAATATATGGTTAAGAACATGGCAAGAAAATCTCAGGACACTGAGAGAGAAGAGAAAATCTTGAAGTCCAGTAGAGGACTTGGAAGCCATTTCTGCCCTCTGGATTTTGGTCAAGGGCCTGGTACTGGAAGCTTATGCTGAAGGTGGCTAGGGAGGGTTTTCTCACTTTTATTCCATCCCTGGCATTGTCAGAGCCCAAAGCAGCACACAGTTGTAAGGAAAATCTTCTTTCAAAATGTGCCTAAAATGCCACTGTGTGTTTACCTGCAAATGATCACAGTATAAACTGTGCTGAAACCCAGTAAGTGGGAGGCAGGGTCAGGTACCAGACTTAGTTCCGGTATCCATAATCCAAACGAATTAGTTAGTACATGTCACTTCATCTGTAAATGGGGATAATACTCCCTCCTTTATCAGCTCTTACAGTTTTGTTGCAAGTGAATTTTATGTATATGAGCTCTTTATAGACTTTATAGACAATTCGAGGAAACTGTTATTTCTTTATGATAGAAATGAATGTAAGCTATGGTTTTTTTTTTTCTTTTACCTCTTAGAGTTTATACATTAGATTTACAAAAAGCAAGTAGACAAGAAAAAACCTCACAAAAAATACAAAAACATACTTGCAAAGATGTTTGTAACTCATCACACATCGTTTGGGGTGTACATCAAGTGTGGAGGTTTAAAATGAACGAAATGGATGGGTTTAATCAGGTTATGTTTAGTGTTAAAAAAATGACATATTATGAATTATTCTATCCATTTATTCCCACTTTTTATTATGAAAATATTTAAGCATGTACCTAGGTTTAATAATTGCTAACGTTTAACTACATTTACTTTATCTGTATTTGACTATTTTTTTCTGAATATTTGGAGGAAAATTGTAAACGTCATGCTATTTCACCCCTAAATATCCAGTATGTCTCCCCTAACCAAAAGGATATTTATCCACATAACCATAATACCACTGTCACATCTAAGAAAGTTAACAGTAGTAATTACCCAATATCATTTTATAACCAGCTGAAATTCAGTTTTCCTCAATCTCTTCAGTAACCTTTTTAGCTATTTCTCCCCAAATCAGAATCCACACATTACTTTTACACACACACTACATTTATTAGTTGTCCTTTTAGTCCCTTTCACCTGAGAACAATCTTCCCATCTTTTCCTACGTGACATTGGCTTTTTGAAGATAACAGACCAAGAATATTTTTGATTGATTTTGAAGAATATTTTGGATCTGTGTACTCCCCTCCCCCCGGGTACTGCTTGTTCCTCTGTCCCTGAATTTCCTGAAAACTGGACTGTTTGTTCAAAAGCTTGATTAGATTCAGGTATACATTTTAGATGAGTGTCCTTTATTATGATGTACTATGCTCCATATTGCAACGCACTGAGAGACACATAATTCCAGGCTATTTTATTAGTAGTAATATTAAGCTAAGTAGTCTGGTTGCAGTGATTACTCCCAAATAAATCCACTGTAAATGTACATCTTTCTCTTTGTACTTATTAAAGGATAAAAATTGAGTATCTCCAGAATAACCTTTCTCTTAAGAGTTTTAGCATCCATTAGTGGGTATCCTGGGCTCCTTTATTTGGCATTGCAAAATAGTGGATTTCTAATTCTGTCATCCCTTCTACAGAGAATCTTTCCTAAAGAACTTTTCCTCATCAAATAGGCATGAACTACATTTCCTCCTAAAAGAGCTTAGTGCTTCTGTGCCTTTAATTACTAATTTTCAGAATAAGAGGTTTATGTAATAGTCACTTCCAATGGTGGCCACTAAGATTTTTTCCCTTTTCTGGTCTTAAGGGTTACTATGAACGCAATGATTTTTATTTATAGTCAGTTTTCTTATAGTCAGATTTTTTTGTTTAAAAAAAATCAAAGCAATTTATAACTGCAAAGTATATATTATTTTATGTTATTTTTTTGCTTGCTGAGGCTCAACGTGAAGCCTAAGTCTTAATGGAATGTAGTTTGAGGGGGAGAGAGGGGTTAATCAGAATAATGTTTTTTTTAAAGTATACATTATTAAAGATCCTAATCATTTTTTTTTTAATTTATGAGATGCTCTTTTCTGAAAGTCTCTGAGTACCTTAACCAGAGTATAACTGAAAACAAGAATGTCAAAAAGGCACATTTAAATTGTTCTCAAAATCAATCAAAAATAATGAGGTGCTGGGAAAAGTTGTATCCTTGATAATTACATCTATCAGTATCAGAAAACAAAAGAGAACAATCAGGAAATGACAACCCCACTCCCAAGTAGCACATTAAAAAAGGCTAATGAAAAAAAGTCTCTTTTAAAAATTGTACTAAATTAGCATTTCAAGTAAATTGACAACTTAAGCGTTGATAAAGGCCAATCTGGGGCCCAAACAATGGAAGTTCTGTTTCTACTGTTATATGCTTTTAGAAGAAATGATCTCACTTGACTTTTTTGTTGTTGTTGTCTTCTATATAAATGGAAGTCATTGTCCTAAGGGAGGTGACAGTCCTCCTGTACTCCTTATGGGTCAAGACAACCCCAGAGTATTGTGCTTCATTTGGGTTTCTATTTCTTAAAAGGTTGACCTGGGAGAGAGGAACCAGTGGTGAAAATTGTTCAAAGTGTTTCTCACAGCATCCCTCTGTTCTCAGTCTGAAGGGGTAACGTAATTGTCTTTTTAGACAAGGGATCCAACCTGATCTTTGTAGCTCCTGAGCCTAGAGTTGGGACCTATAACTGAAAGTAGCAGAAAAGCAGATTTAGGTCTAGAATTAAGAAGAAGTCCCTTACAAACTCAGCCGTACAGAGCTGGAGTGGATTTACCTCCAAGGGAGTGAACTCCCCAAGGCCAACCAGCACTGTTCAGAGGTTATAATCACTTTATTCAAAGATGGTGTATGGGTGGTTAGGGGTCTCTCACATATTTTGCTAAGAGTCTATAATTGTAATAAAGATGCTTTAAAGGTCATTTAAAATTCCTTTTTAGAAAAGAAATAGAAAGTAAAAATGAATTTTCCATCATGGCTTTGAAAAAAGAACACCTTAACACATCCCAATTTATATGTTATTGCTTTGTATTTGGGAAGTGTGGCCTGTGTGCAGAGGCAAAGTTCAAACTACAGCATTTTAAGATCATGGTACATTGTTTTTGATGACATGAAATTCTTACTTCACTCAGCCCCAAATCGAGGAGCTTATAAATAAGAACATCACTTCGTTAATAAGAATAGAACATAACATTTTAGACACTGTCTTAAGAGTAGAATTAGTATTTGAATTATCAGCAGTGACAAAAGCATTTTCTTCCAGTGATAAAAGAAAACTTCTGTGCATAGATCATCAGATATGTCAGTTCATTTGGAAGGTAGTAGTAAGTGCTGGTATTTTATTATTTTGGCTTGTCAAGTGATTTTATTCTTTATTATTAGACCAGGAGAAAGAAAGTCCTAGTATACGCCACCAACATATCCATCAGTCATCATTTTTGGAGACAGTTTTCGACATATTGTATGTTTTACTGTGCTAACAAGAGAAAAGACTAGCCATTAAGTTTATGTTTCTTTGTTTTTCAGCAAGGTCACATATCAGGAATAATGCTGGAAGTATGCTAATAAACAATATATAATGTAGGTCATCTGGGAGTCAGAAATATTTTCTAACTAGTTCTAAAGGGAAATATTGTTAAAAAAGGGATAGATGTTATTTACGCAACACATGTTGCTCTATATGTCACCATCAAAAGCATCTTGTAAACAGCTCAGCGCAGTAAATCTTCCTTGGTGATCGTCAGGGTTTTCAACTCGGTATTAGATTTAGATTCAACACACTCAATTCACGATATGCCTAATGGACAAAGCCTGCTAGATAATTTAGAAAGGTTCCATTGGAAATAGGCCAGCTCTTCTGTGCTTTACGGGGAATACTACTATCCTGTGTTGCAGAAGTTAATACTACGTTAAGTGATGATAATTAAGAAAATCTCACATTAACAGCATTTGTAACTTTAATGGCTTATGAAGTGACGCTAAATTTTTGTGCTTGACTTTGATTCTGTCGAGTTCTTTAAAATTAATGGCAATTTACAGACTGATATTTTTTATTGCTTCCATTAGTGAAAACAATTTTATACAACCGCAAATGAAATGATAATCCTATAAGAATGCCTTAACAAAGTGTCATTTTATAAATGTCATTTTCTCACATTTGGGAGATTTCAAAATGGTTTATTTTGTTTTCCAAGATGGTTTTTAATTGTAAGTATCAGGTCTCATTGTAAAGGAGTTTATGTAGCTGTGTTCTGGAAAACATAACCAATACTTTATTTATTAAGTTCATCTAATATGTACTGAGCCATATAGGAGACACAATGATAAAGATGTGAAGTCATAAAGGCTGCTTTTATCTGATAGCCTAGCATTTAGATTCAAGAGAACTTATTTCTCTTCTCAGCTCTAGGGCACTCTGGCATCAGGCAAATCTTTCTACTTCCCTGGGCCTCAGTTTCTTTATTTATGATTCAAGAATTAATAAATCCTGCTCTCTCCACTGGCCAGGACTGTAATGCAAAATGATAAAAGGATGTTAGAATGTTCAGTATGGCATGATGTCTTTATAGGAGAAAATATGTCTTTAAAGGCTACTGTTTAACAACTTCCGAAACATCCAAATTTTAGACTTCGGCTAAGAATTATAATAGCTGAATCTCTTAGCTAGATCCTGCAAATCTTATTGGCCACTTTACTAAGGGATATCTAGAAGCGAGTCACAGGACATTTTGGTCTAGATCTACAAAGACATCAGTTTCTGAAAGTCAGCCATGTGTTCCAGAATTTTCTTTAATGCTAACTTCTGTTTTTGTGCTTAGGAATCTAACTTAAAAATATATTACTCCATAATTATGTGCTTCCATTTCTTCCAACTGTTTATAAAGTATAGTGTTGATATCAGACCACAAAGTCTTAGTGAGCCACTCATGGAACTTTGCTCCAGCAGACCCCCCTACACAGCAGCTTGTTTAGCAACACAGGTTAAGACCAGCATCTTGGGGTGCCTGGGTGGCTCAGTGGGTTAAGCCTCTGCCTTCGGCTCAGGTCATGATCTCAGGGTCCTGGGATCGAGCCCCGCCTCGGGCTCTCTGCTCAGCAGGGAGCCTGCTTCCCCCTCTCTCTCTGCCTGACTCTCTGCCTACTTTAATCTCTGTCAAATAAATAAATAAAATCTTAAAAAAAAAAAAAAAGACTAGCATCTCAAAAAAATTTCGTGAGTAGTGTTGGGCTTTTGTTTTTGTCTTTGTTCTTAAAGAAAACAATAAAAAGTGCATGCGTCTAAGTAATTCTATTTATACTTATTTTCTCAGAAGAAGACCTATCAGTGCATCAAGTGTCAGATGGTTTTCTACAATGAATGGGATATTCAGGTTCATGTTGCAAATCACATGATTGGTAAGTGACACTCTAAGCCTTATTACAGATGGCTTTTTTTCCTCCTTGTGTATATCAATGCCTATATAATTAAACAGAGTTAAAGATAAATTAATTGTTCAGCCATCAATGTTTTACCTAGGCATGATTGATTTTTATTACTATTATTAGGCCTGATAAGACATTAGCACATTTTATTTTCTGCAAGGGCTAGTTTAGACTTCTGCAGAGGATTGTATATCTATGCCAGTCAAAACACAGGTGATTAACAAATTAAACTTCTAATCATTTTTGCATTATTGAAAACTAACAGGAATGGTTAATGAACTGGATGTTAGCTTTCCATAGAGTTTTAGACAGGTTTTAATTTCAGAAGTTATTATGGTAATGGCACTGCTGTGTGTTGCTTAAGCATCTTTGTATCAAAATCTAAAGTGGTGAGTTTTTGTGATAGGGAAACATAAATAATTTAAATTGCCATAAGATCATTTTATATGTATGGTTTCAACAGCGTGGAAATAATCATGATCATAAAGATCATGTAAAGAACTCAGTAATCACTTTTTATTTCCCTCCAAAATTTTACACACATCTTTATGAAAGCTGTTTGGGTGAAGATCTCTGTAGTTACTCTTGGCCAGTGTTTTCAGGGATTTTGCACTTATCATATGGGCTCAAGCTAAAAGGATAATTTTTTCAGTTATTCATATTGTCCCATTATCCCTTAATTCCTTTGAGGTTACCTCCTATGTTTTTTAATTTGATAAGCACTTGGTAATAACACTAAGAGTTTAACCAGCCAATTAAACTTTATCAAGCAGATCTTTTTCAACTAGTAAAATGACAATTGTTATTTCTTTATGCTATTTTTGTTACTCATTTGTGTTTTTTATACTATGAGTGTTTTTTTATTTCATCCTTATTTGATGGTATTTTATAATACCATAAATAATTGTGATAAAATACTAAAAAGCCCAATTAACCTCATGCTCTCCTATTATCAAACTCTAAAACAGGAAAGAAAATTCAGCATTTTAGACTCTGTACTTGTTTTCAGGGGTAAACAAGTTTTGTTATACACTAATCGGAAGCATTCTAGGAATGCTCAGTGGAAGTGTGGCTCCAACTATCATTACTGATCATTAAAAGCAACCGTATCAAAACTCCTAATGCTCTTGTAGAAATTAATAAAGATAAATTCAAAAGCATGTTAGAAAATTGATTAATACCCCTGGGGATAAAAATATATGTTTATAATAAATAAAAAATTTAAAAAAAAAGAAAATTGATTAATAGTTTTTCAATAGAATTTGCTCTATAGTTTTCAAATGATGGGTCTTTAGGAGGATTATTGCTTATTTAAGTACAGAATTGTGCAAAGTGGAACTTGCACACAAGAGCTAAAATTTTGATCACTTTATCTCTGTATTTTCCAGATTTAAGTACTGATGTTATTAGTGATATTCTTATGCATTCAATATCCTATTCTCCAACGTGGTAGAATAACAGTGACAGCTTTATTGAGTGTCTAGCAGATAACGACAACATGTAAGAGAGATTTGAATAATGTGTTTCCTTGCAATTTTCTTCTATTTTGGATTCCAAACAGATATTCTTTATAAACTTTTGAAACTGCTTTTTTTTTTCAGGGAAGGGGGTGGGACGTGGGTTAGGAAGAATGAATACTTCTTGCCATGATAAATGCTAATATTTTCCATCTCTTTATTTCTTGAGTAGAGTTTATTGGTGGCAGTCATTCACGATTCTGCTTCATGATACAGTTTTATGTGGGCTTCAGTGTAAACATTTCTCGGAACTTGCACCTGATGGAAAATTTAGCAAAATGTCGGCCCTGCTTCTGTATGGTTTTATTCTACATAAACTTACCTTTGGTTCTGGATTTTATTATTTAGCCCGGGGAACCAGAGGAACAGACTGAATATAATTTCACCATGATATTCGTGTCTTTTGAATATGTCAAATCAAAATTGAATGTTGAGCGGTGAGAGGACTATTGTGATTTTCCAATTTTAGTATCATTTGGCCATAACATTCGTTGGTTTGTCCTTCTTTTCAAATTGCTTTATACCTTTCCTTTTGTAGTTCCCTTATACTTCTTGCAACATTAGTGTGTTCCCAGGGCTTTCTCCCTCTACCTTATGGTGGATTAATGTGACACTCAGTTCCTCTTGGGATCTGAGCATTTAACAATTCACCTTCCATCAGAGAAGCAAATTCTATTCCTTTCCGCAGAGGGCCTAGTTATTTAATATTCATGCTATTTTTAATAATAAAATATGTAATTCTCTCACACTTGAGGCCTAAACAAATGAATAGCATCCATTTAATTGTTCTATCTGTTGACCACGCATCCAAGTCCTTAAACTCCAGTCGTGTTGTTAATATCTACAGAAAGAGAATGCATAATGGGAGAATGTCACAAAGGCTAAGATATCCTTTTTTAAAATCCCAGTGTGATACTTCAGCTTTCAAATGAGGCAGGCAGCATTATTTTGTTGACTAAAATACCTCCATTGAGGGTAGGTATTTTTAGGTTGTGTGTGTCTGTATGTTTTTTATCTAATCAAAAAATAATCTCAACTAGACATTTAGCAGGGAAGAAGGATTAGAGGCTATCTGAAAAGCCTCTTAACTCTTTTTGTTAAGAGGGGATACAGTGTTTTTGCAGATTTCGTTCTACATTTCAATCAGTCTGGAGGAAGGATTATGTCACCTGATGGAGAACGAGGTCTGCAGATGACCCAACGAGGTGTAACTTTAAATTCCTTCTTTAACCAAGTCATTGGCGTTTGCTCCTCTGTAGTACATGTGTTTAACGCAGTCGCGATGTCAGACAACCTCCATGCTTCTTTCTGGAAGCGCTGGTCTCAGGCTGTTGGCCAGGGACATTTGTGAAAGGAAAACCATCAATGTTTCTACCAGGTACACACCTGAAGACGCTCTGCTGAACTGCCCTTTTGCAGCTAAGTGTGGACACATGGTCTGAGTCGCAGGAATAATTACTCAATAAAAATGCATCGGGGATTTGACTTATGTCTATTAAGGAAAGAAAGAGAACCTCACTCTCCACCACATTTTGACACAGTTTCAGTAAGAAATCAGACCAGTGACTATTTAGGGGCTTCTTTTCTTCTTTACACACACGCACAAAAAGAGCTACAAAACATTTTAACAGCTTTCCTGGGGAAAAGATTTCCCTCTTTTCAAGTCTGCACAGATGAGAAAATTTTTCTTGTCTTCCTTTGTTCCTTTCACATAGTTTACGTTGGCTTTTGACCCGAGCATACAGAAAGAAACCATTGTGTAGTATGTCTTTTAATTCATTTTCCCCGTCTCTATCAGCATAGTAAATATTTATGGTTATTTTCCTCTTTGAGATTTCTGTTGTTATTATTATTTGGTATGGATTAGCACAGATAGAGATGAAACCAGGAACTTTAAATGTGTTTAACCCAGCAAAGGAATTGCCTCATATAAAATTATGAGGTTCAACAGCAGTAGAGTAAATTTGTAAGTGCTCTGAATAAAAGGCTGTTAGGCATGTGATAATATAAAGAGATGACATTGCCAAGAACTATTTATGAGAAGCTTCATTTTTTCACTCTGATAATTCTTGACCAATAATTACCAGCCTCTAATTATCTATTTTAGTTAGAAAGAAATTTCGATCACTATGGAGGTTGGCATTGCAACTAGCGTCTAAATCCCCAAAGAGACAAATGTGTTCCAAACAGCCACAAACAACTGTCTCATGAAACACAGTGAGCAAATTGCAAGCGGCTGGTGGTAGACAACCGGCAGTACTCTCACCACCGAGGGCCAGTCCGCTTGACAAAGAAATGATCAAAGGGGAGAAATACCATTATCCTTGGAACTGATTGCTGCACTCATGGACTTTGGGACGAGGGGTCAGGATCTAGCTATCACCATTTCCAGGCCTCCCTTTCCAGGTCCTCAGATGGAGACTATGAAGGGAATGGGTATAAACCAGGTACTTAAGAATTATTTTTAAAAACCAACTTAGAAATGATTACTTAATAAGCTTTGGGTTTTTTGTATTTTTCATCTGATCCGAAAGGTCAGGGTTACAATGGCAAATTTGTATCCACGGTGGGGCAGCACCCCGTTTTGTGGGGAAATTAAAAAAAAAAGGGAAATCCACAAATAGTCCCTAATAGACATGTCCTAACAGGGTCAAAGGTGATGCTTAAGGGTATTTGCAGAAAGCAAATATATTTATTTCTCTCTTGGAAAAGCAAAACTAGAATTGGAACTATAAATGACAAGTAATAGGAAAACACTGATGGAAAGATATTGACTCTTTTTGTCCAAATTTCGAGTACTCAGGGCTTCTGAATTACAATTTTTAAAAGACCACAGAAAGATTCAAGTCTTCTGCGGTGCACGTGGGAAGATGTATATCCCATGTGTTACATACCATGTGATATACGTCATTGCTGTCAAGGCAAAAAGAATGCATAAAACAGGTTTGTGCACTGGGTGAATTTTTAGTCTCTTCTTGTGGCAAGTGACATTCATGTGTTCTCCAATTTGTTGGAGGCCCAAGGTCACAAATGGCATTCTTTCCCTTCCATTTCTTTGGTGGATGGTGTGCTATGTGACTAATCTTCATTATAGTTTTGTGACATTCAGTATCACTTCTGAAACATTTCAGCTTGAGTGCTCTTGCTTTACAATAGACTAAAACCAATATTTTGAGGTCTATAGTGGTTTTGGATTTTATACGTCTTAAGGGGAAATATCCAAAGATAGGGATCTCTGCATAGGAGGATAAAGGGCTGTGTTGCTCTTTAAATGCTTAGCTTTCATTGGCTGTTTTTTGTTTTTTGTTTTTTTTTTTAAAGGAACAGAAATGACTCAACAATAATGTGTGTGTGTATGTGTGTGTGTGTGTGTGTGTGTGTGTATCAGCACTACCCTAAGAAACCCAAAGTCATTAGGTTCTGTGGAGTTTGCCTTAATTCTAAACGAGAAGACTATTGAATTCTAAGTCATCATTTGATGGCTTACAAAACTCAGGGAATGAAGAAACAAGCATTTGGTGTTAAATATGATGAAATACTGGCTTATTTCATCAAGAGCTGGATTAAAAAAGATGAAATCTGGGCAGTTTAATGGTAACAGAAAGCTACCCTCATGTGGGCAATGCTGGCTTATTTGAAAAGCCCATAAAGGGTTTCTACATGGACCATACAAAAGGGATACTTTCTCTTTAATAGCCATCTGTACAGGAGAGATGAGAAGTGGGCCAGGTCATCTCTCCTCAGCTGTCATGATATTAACGTAGGTAATGGAGCAAGCTCGGCATTCTGCTGGGTGTTGTTTTTCATAGATGTTCATCGATTTACACAGATAATTCTATTTATTTCTTAGAGTTGGTCCAAGTGAACCAGGCAGAATAACAAACATCAGAGCATTTCAAATGACTTTATCTTTGTTTGTAACGTAACTTTTGTCTAAAAAAAAAATGGTGTCACACCTACTGTGCAGATGGCGGCATGATTTGTAAACCAGCCAAAACATTTAAACAAATGTGTGATCTGGGGATAGATTAAATAAAGGATAAAATGGAGTGTGGGCCACAAATTCTAATAATCAGATGATTTTAAGTTGTGTGCCGTGTGGAGTGATGGTCGCCGTGATAGCAGGGAAAGCTTGCCAATGACAGCAAGGTGCCTGATAGATCTCAGGATGGAGCCCGTGGCCTGGCAGGACTCAGTTTGAGAACCGCACATTGGCTGTACAGCTGGCAGCTCTGTGTGGGGACATCAGATAAAACTTATGTAAAATGAAGTGTTATTGCTTAGTATGAAATTGTTCAGAGAGGGAATTTGCAGACAGTCACTGGAAACGGAATTCATGGTACCGATGAAGCAGACTGTAAATATGAAGAGGGTTTAATTATCTGCGCAATTTAACAAAAATTCAAGATGTATTCAGAAAGGACGTACGCAGGCATAAATCGAACATAGCGCCACTGTTTTACTGAGTGCAACGTGGGGCCACGGGAACGGGGCACCAACCCTCTCCTCGGAAAAGGTTTTCTAAAAACAAAGACATTTTCAGATAAAAGAAGGGCGGGGGAAACTTAAAAAGCAAAACAAAACAAAACAAAAAACATCTTTCCGGAATAAGATCGTTTTTAAGGGCTCCTCTCCATGATTCAGGTTCTTATTTCTGAAGCAAATTTGAAAGAAAGCCTCTGAGCCCATTTCTTCCATTTCAGTTTTAAGCTATAAAAGAAAACCAGGGGTGTTTGGCCTGGTGGTGTGTTTTAGCCCACATCTAGCAGCTTGGATTTACAAGAGTAAAAAAATACTGGCAGTGAGCGGAGCTGACAAGCCCCTTAGAATGCCCCTTCGGCCATTTCTGTCCATGTTCGTTTTCCCTGAGCCGGAGGTTTCTGATCCAGTCCGCAGACAGACTGAAGATTCTGTTTCTTGTGACTTTTGATGGGAATGCACTGCCCTTAAAGAGGCCTCGGAAGAATGTTGTGTTCGAGCCGAATTCCTGGATGCCAGCCTTCCTTCCTGGGCTCCGTACAGAGAGGCTGGGAAGAGAGTCTGTCTCAGATGGATGGTTCCATGGGACCCCCTAAGACCCACTGGCGGGGCTTCTGGCTCTGGGTTTGTCCTCACCTTTGGACTTGCCGGAGAGCAGGCAGCAAGTGTATCCACCTTTCGCTCCCCACTCCGTGGGCTTATTCTCCAACGTGGGCATCCTCTTCTGAATGAAGTCTGCAAAAACATTTCTGAAAGGAGGGCACCGAGAGTCACGGGCAGTTGACCCAAAAAGACAGACCCCCGCTCACCCCCCCCCAACACACACACACACCCACGCACACACCCACCCACACACACACACACACACACCCATTGACACAGACACGCCGTGGCCTGTTTCCATGAGCTCCTTCAGACGCACGAAAGGAGAAGGTCTCTGCGGACCCATTTCCATAGGTTATGTGCTAGTTTCTGGGCCGTTCGTAGCAGCAAACAAAAGAAAGGGAGCCAATATGGAGAGTGGGTGTCGAACTTCAGCTGCTCATATTGTTGCATTTGGTGAGCTGATGGGGTTTCGTAGGTCACCTTTAGAATTATGCCTATGACAGCAGTAGCTACCTGCCAAGATTGCAAGGTATCTCGCAGCTCTCAGGATGGCGCCTGTGGCCCGGTAGGCCTCAGTTGGAGGGGTACACATTTGCTGTACAGCTGGCAGCTCTGTATGGGGCGGCCGTGTGGGCTGCTAGGGAGCTGGAAAGGAGACAAGCATGAAATTTCTTCTAAACCCAACTCTGTTTTTCTGTACTGTTGGCTGCTTCTCAGTTCCTTGACAAAAAAACCAATCAGGCACCCTTTAATCCGCCTGTGATTACCACTGGTATAAAAAGAGAAGCATAATGAGGAAAAATGCCTCGTTTTGTTGCCTTCAAAAGCCAACAAATTGGAGTTAACTTGACAGGAAGTGGCTTAATAATTAGATTATTTATTTATTCCTGACACATATCCCCCTGTTACTGGTCTCAGGAGACCCTGTAGATGGTACGATTTTCAAGCTGCCATTACTTCGCTGTCTTCTGTGAACAAAGAAGCTACTGTCTATCAGTCAATTAAATGCACTCTTTAAGCAGAGGCTTCGAAGACCTCAATGGAGAGAGCCCTGGGACACTGTGGCTGATGATTCCTTTCTCTGTACTGTACATCACACTCTCAACTACAGTCCCCACAGAGATGGAATAAAGTCATGCATTAAAATATCACTTGTTGATTTGTTTGCTAATGAAGAGCCATTGAAATGTTTGTGTATTTCTATGGCAAAATTGTTGATAAAAGGGCCTACTTGCCTGCGTATCTGAGTTCATCTGCTGTGAGTGCTTATTTAAGAATTATTAAAATTAAAGTCAGTAAACAACAGAATAAAAAAAAAATAACCCAACCCTGAGAGAACAGGAGTTTCCTTGCTGTCTTCATCAAAATTAAGTGAATAAAGTCAGGGGGAAAAAAAAAAAACAACAGAGGAATTGGTGTCATTTCGATCTCTTGCTTACATTGCATTAATCCAAACATGGTTTTCTCTGACATAAAAATGGAAGTCATTTTCAGAGTATCTGGAAGCTACACTTTTTAAGTATGAAAAGATACTAGAATCCCTTTGTGACAGGAATGTACTTGGAGATTTTATTTTATTTTTTTCCTTAAGATGAATGGCATTTTTGTGGCCATTTCTCTAACCCACGGAGAAGGGGCAGAGGCTTTTTTCTAGGGAGCTTAGTGGGAGCTTTTATAACCACTGTTATAACTAATAGAATGCCTGTTTTATTAGTTATAATAGAATAGTTATATAATATAGTAGTTATAATGTCAGCCTCATAGCCATGTGGATTGTATAGAAAGAGGACTTTCCTTCTCTCTCCATGCCTCTTCCTGTTTCCTTTCTCTCTCTTTCCCTTGTTCTTTTCGTGACATTATTTTATTTCCATCTAAGTGGTGATGATTTTTCAACCACCAAGTCGTGAAGACTTTTATCCCTTAATATATTCATCAACTTCTCACTACTTACATTTACTGTGTATAAAGCGTGGTTTGACTGGACTTCTCTGGCTCCCATTAATCGGTTTTATATTTTAAGAGTACATCTGTTGTTTGGTTGGAGGTCTAGAGGTCTGCCTAGGCTAAAAGACCCAGATAATATTGTGACAGCTCTCTGCTGAAATGTTTAGCTATGGCTCTGCACTTAAAGGGATAAATTTGGGATTTAAACCAAGGCCCCTGAACATTGAAAAGTGTCCCCTCTTCTTCCCATCAGACTTTGAAAATGTAATCAGGGTTTTAACTTGAGTTTTCATGATTACCTGACAACAGGCTGTAAGGAATTAATTCAAGACATCATCAGATGGTCATAGTCCTTATTTCTACCCTGTTATTCCAAGTCATTTTGTTAGAAAAAGCTGAGATACTCGGAGGTGTTCTCTAATAGAAAATGAATTTGAAACCCCTTCATTAATTGGTGATTAATATATTTCAGGATTAGTTTAAGCAGGGCCCTACCTCCTGCCCAGTCAAGTATGTTCTGGTTAATATCCAATTATCTGCACCTTCGTAGTTATTATGTCTTAATATTTCGGATATGATAACCAGAAACTTGAGAGTAATGCTAATGAGGACCACAGAGCAAGAATTAACCAATGACATACTCAGTGATCCTTGTTGGGGAAGGAATCTCTTTCTTCCCCTTAACGCACTGCTTCGTCACCTTCTGGGCGCAGCCTGAAAAGTAAGACTTTCAACTATAGCAGGCAAGACTCAGAAAACGAATCATTTTTCTCTTGTAATAATAGGAACCTGAAGGTGCATCTCACCTGCAGACATTTAGTTGATCTTATGGACACGAGGTATAGGCAACCAAAAGCCAGTGTGTACTTTCAAACAGGAACCATCCTATTCATTATCTTTTCCTTTTAACAGAGCCACAAGTTGTTACCTTTGCAAAGGATGCGTTAATTCAGATCCGTCTGAGATGCCTTTACTATTTCGCTAAGGAGATACTTCCCCTGCTCCCTTTTATCCTCCTCGCCTCAACTTTATCACCACCATGTGCACACATTGCGCCTCTTTTGAATCTTTGTACAGGTAATTTCACTTTCGAGCAGTCTGACGTGCCTCCCTTAGCAGTGCCTGCCAGGGTGGTAGGTGCTGCTGCAGAGCAGGTCGCTTTAAATAGTGCACTTTGCACATCACCCCTTTATACGCTGTATTGTAATGAAGCAACATCAGTAAATTGCAATGAAGGGCGATTGTTGCACGGGGATGACTACTACACCTTGGGGTCCATTTGCACCAGATTATTCTTTTTATTGTTATTATTACTTCCCATCTTCTTTACTCTCTTGCTGCCGAACTTGCTGTTGGCCACCGGTGCAACACAGAGGGGATCTTAAGGAACATTGCAGGCATCATTTTTTCCTCTTAGGCGCATACCAATCACCGTTCAGTTCCAAGCTCAGATATCCTGGGGGCTTTGTGATTCTTTATTGATGCTACTTTACTCTGTTGACTTCATTCGTAATGTTCTTCATCTTCATCTTCTTAGAAGAGCAAATTTACTGTGAATGAAAGTGACCCATTTCTTCTCAAACATTTCGTGTAGGTGTTATAAATTTGCAGTTCGGGATGATCAGCTGATTTGTCCCTTCCCCCAAAGAGGTTTAATAATTTACACGGGGTGGGGGGTGAGTACTGAGAGGGGATTATTGTCTAAGGGAAAGATTTGTGTTTGCAGTGTCTTCTTGGATCTCCTGAAAACACAGATTAAAGTCATTATGAATATTGTATATGTTAGTAACATCTCTATACAAAACCACTTATTTCCTGCCCCCAACCAACTACTGTTCCCCAATAACTAATAAAAAAAAAAAGCATAGGGGCACCTGGGTGGCTCAGTGGGTTAAAGCCTCTGCCTTCGGCCCAGGTCATGATCCCAGGGTCCTGGGATCGAGCCCCTTGGCGGGCTCTCTGCTCAGCGGGGAACCTGCTTCCCTTCCTCTCTCTCTGCCTGCCTCTCTGCCTACTTGTGATCTCTGTCTGTCAAATAAAAAAAATAATAAAATCTAAAAACAACAACAACAAACAAACAAGAAACCCAGCATAGATATAAGTGAAGAACCTCTGTCCTTATTAGACAGAATTATGAGCAGGGTTTTAGTTTAGGGATAATTATATGCGACATTGGGGCGACTGTTAATCTTTCTATTGTCATAATTTTAGTACCTGAGCCCATTTGTTTTTCCAAATTGTTAGTGCAGCTGTTTGTCTGTTCTTCTTTTCCTAAAGCTGGGCTCCTGTGCAGCATTCAAACTAAAATCTAGAATTAGAGCTGACACACCTTCCATGGAACTATCAGGTCTTTTAAAACTGCTTGGCCAGTGACGCCAGTTCCGTGTTATTCGACCGCACACACTTCCGACTGTGGGCCAAAGAGCATTGATTTTTAGCTGTCATTTCTAGTGCACATACTGTAGAATTGAAATTTAAACCTTAATCCACTCAGTAATGCAATTAATTTTTAATGTGCAGTAATACTAATTGAAATAGCCTGAATTTAGTAAGTCACCACAAGACATTTTCAAAAGCAAGAGTCTCCACTGAGAACAGGGAGGACAGATAATCATTGTTACAGTGTTTACAGGATAAATGCATGCTCTGCAAACCTCTAGTGGAAAGGGAGTTTTCTTTAAATTAGCCTATAGTATATCTCCTTGTGACTAGATATATCTTAGAGAGAATTCTTACTTTCTGCCCACCAAAACAGGCAAAAAATTTTCCGGTTAACGTTTTTAAAAAGATAGCATAGTTTGAGTTAGAAATATCTTAACGTAGTATATGTAAAAATTATATTAACCCATTTTTTTTTTCAAAAGAGTAATCATGAATACTTGGAATGAAGTCCTCTGCCAACAATGTCATGGTCAAGAACAACGGTCTCAGTGGGTAATCTCATTATATGATGTGTATTTGTGAGGTACTGTTTCCGGATGTGATGAAGACATGTACTCTCTCAGCTGCCTGCAAATCCATTGCCTTGTTTTAGTGTACACACGTTCTCGAAAACAAAAATATACCCTACTTTTATTTCAAACTGTGTTCCTTTTAGCTTTGACATTTATGTCAGAATGGCCTTTTAAATGTTTTGTGAGGTGGTGGTGGTTTTTTGTTTTTGTTTTTGTTTTTGTTTTCCAGCCAGAGTAAAGCAAATTTTGCACAGTAGAAACAAATAGAGATCCAGTCATTTCTCCACTAAAAAGGTTCTCCAACCACATTTATCTGCTAGTAAATGAGGACTTTTAAAAATGCATCAGTTCAACTGATGAATGGGCTTGTGAGTGTTCAAAATGAGCACCAGCATCGCTAAAAAAAAAAAGAAAAGAAAAAAAAAGGCAAGCACTGTATATCATGCTTTCATGACTCTTGCATTATAGTATTTAATAAGCCGATAGTGCTGTTAAATATTTAGTAAAGGTTCCCTCGTAACCCTGCCATCCATCCAGATGGGATTTGAAGACATTTTGGCAGTACATAAGAAAAATTATGTTAGAGAACCTGAAGTAGTAGTAGCGTGGCATCTTTTCTAAATGAAGGGTAGGGGTACCCCCGTGCAGATGAGCTCAGCTGATTCATACCTACCGACACCAGAGTCATTTCACATGCTTTGAATTCAGGGTTCAAACTGGCTTTCATTTTGTCACTGTTAAGTCAAAGTGCTCTTGGGGTTATTTACACAGAATACTAAAAATGACATTATAGTATGTTTAAAAAAAAAAAAAAAGAGGCTCTTACCTTGCGATGATTTTAAGCTGTCCTAGCATCAATGGAGCTTTATTATCAACATTTTCTTTTTCACTGACTGGAGGGAAAAAGAAAGGGAGATTAGGGCAAATCAGTTTATATTCCACTCCGAGCATAATATCCAATCCAGTTGGGGTTTATTAAAATCTATGAAGCATCTATTTTGGGTACATGATGGCAAATACTGATTAACAGATACTGTTGTCCACACTGATGTGACGTAAATGGATCGTCTTATCAATTCTTTCCCCTCATATGTGATAGTTGTTATCTAAATAGCAATAATTGTTCTTTTAATCTGGAATGACAATTGGCTTCTGGGATCCTTCTGCAAAAACAGTGCCTGTAAATATGATGCTGACATCATTACCGTCATCACATCGGTGGGCCAGAATTCACATGTAAACCTTTCAGTGCTCTCGCTGTGCTGTCAGTTTTGAAGGTGTAAAGAGAAAGGCTGCTGGTTTGTTGAGATTTGTATGGAATGTGGTTGGGTCTTCTAGGAGCCTGTTTGCTTGATTCTAATTTTCATCCTGTTTTATATGCAGCCAGTGACCACAGTACTCGTTCAAACTGCACAGAGACACATCTCCTCTGGAAAGCACGGCTTACTGATCTTATTTGCTATTTGTAATTTTCCTAAGAAGAAATACAGGATTCATATGATGGGGGGGGCGGCGGATAACATTTCATTTTGAACCGATGTATGTCACACACATGTGCCTATCAAGGAGATAGCTCTTGGTGTACATAGAATAAGAGAGAAGGAAAGTGATCCAGGGTTCAAAGATAGGCGTGTTTAATATGCAATGCCTGATGCGTGCTGACCTCAGGTTACAAGAGTAGAAAATCCCATTTTCCAGCTTGTTTCAAATGTAGTAAAAATGCTGCTTCAGTTGCTTTATGCTACTCACATTGGGAAAGGTGCTTATACTGTGATAATTATCATCAAGGAATATTAATGCGTTCAGCATTTGTAACCCAAAAACTCATTATAGCTTAAGCTGTGCATCATCTGTGAAGAGAGAACTTTGCCAGAATTCACTCTTCACAGGGTTGCCTCCTGCGTGCTGTGCGGAGTGGTCAGAGTACTGCAAGAGGTCACTGAGGCTATTTTTGAAAGCTGAAGTTTTGCAATTTTTGAATCACTACCTTCTGTCTAAAGAGCTTATTGTTCTTGCCGCGAAATGTTCCTCTAATTGAATGCGTGGAAGTGCAACTAATAATAATAACAATAATAAACAAGTCAGGAAGTAACTGTGTAGCGCTACACAGAATCCAAGAGGTTGGCACCTGTCGTCCCTAATTGAAGTATTGGTGTCTTTCCTTTTGTCATTGAGCGAAGGGATTCATTTACACCAGTTTTCCTAATGCAGGTGCCCTTGGGTTTCAGATAGAAATGCCCCCACTGGGGATCCACTTCACAGCCCTCTGGCTGGAAATGGTGTAAATAAGACTGCGGGGTCAGCCTTCCCTTTTTGGCAGCAGTGTCCTTAATTAGTCTGTGACAGTCTTTCACATGAGCCTACACTCTTCCTGGGGTCATTCCTCACACATCTAAGACATCTATCTCGTGCGTAGATAGATATTTTTGTATGTTTGTTTGAAATCATCCCCTGGGGGAGTAGTGACATGGTGGGAATGAGAATCCCTAGGTGTGTCCAGAATCCTGTAACTTAATCTGATCAAAATATCCGGGTGGGTGGCTCTGTGGTAAATTCTAAGTGGTTAGTTTCGCAAGACCATTGTGCCCTCACCTGAGCTTGGCAGCCTGTAGAAAAGGAGCCATGTGCCTGGGATATATTTATGTGATTAAATTCCATTATTTTTCTCCCACTGATCCATTGCTTGTCATTTCCCCCAAGTGACCCTGCTCTGCACTGCATGCTAGAGTTTGGGTTAGACCAAGCAGAGAGCCCTAATACTCAGTGCCCAGGCTGTCTGAATGTGCAGGACTGCTGTGTTTCTGAGGTCACGTCGTGACCCTGACCTCACCCCTGGGAGGACTAGAAAAATACGTTTCATTACTTCTCACTGAACTCCATGAAGAATAAGAAGGAAAACCGTGAAGCCCATAGGCTCCGTTTAGATGAACTGTAAGGCCAGCATTCATCAAGCCGGAAAGCTTACTGTTGTGTGGGGGCTTCCTTACCTTGAGGGGTCACTGATGTGGGTGCTGAGCCAGTCCTCACGGGTAGCTCCACGGGACCGTGTAATCAGTCATGGAGCCCAGCTGGCACAAACACACAGGTTGATCATTTGGAGTAAACTTGCTGAAATAGGAACTTAGGTGCCTCTTAAAGTCACTCACAGGAAGGAATGCTGATAGAATGAATACCCCGAATTCAGTGCAGATATGACAGGCTTGTTCCAATGGAAGCCATCAGGGTTTTATTTTGTTGTGTGGGGCTTTATTGGTTTGGGTGCGTGTGTTGTTGACTGGGTCGTAGCTTTATTTTCTGCAGGGGTGCACGGAGGTCACAAAATGGGTGGATGTCCCGAACCAGAACCCGTTCTTGGTAGTATTGGGTCGCAATGCTGACAGAACAGTTGAGAGAGACTGTGGGCGCAGATCTTCTGTGAGGATGTAAACTTGATAATCTTTATGAATTTTTAAAAAACATTTTATTTATTTATTTATTTGACAGAGATCACAAGCAGGCAGAGAAGCAGGCGGGGTGGGGGAGAGCAGGCTCCCTGCTGAGCAGAGAGCCCGTGGTGGGACTCAATCCCCGGACCCTGAGATCATGACTTGAGCCGAAGGCAGCGGCTTAACCCACTGAACCACCCAGGCGCCCAATCTTTATGAATTTTGAGTGACTCGTAACTCCACTTCCTCGCCAAAAGAAGAATTATGAAAAGGTTTGCTCTTAAATCCTTCAGCCATTCTCCACACTTGTGATAGATGCCATCCTCTTTACCTTGAGGCGCTGGAAATGGAAGTTTTGTGTTTGTTTGTTTGTTTTGCGAGAGATCAAAATTATACTTTAGAAGGAGCAAATGGCATTTTCATATTTAAGTTCACTATTTGCACTTGACGTGGTGAGATCAAATGTGAGCAATTGCTTTTGACATTATTTCTGTGTCTCCTGCATCCTGGGCTTGCTGCATTATTGTGCTGAAATGTACCATCTCATGGGATTCAATGGGAAGCTGCAAACCCAGCTGAAGCCTGAGATGGCTTTCTGGGTCCGGGCTGTTGTAGATGACTGTAATTTCTTTATTTATTGACACAGTTTAATGTGTCTTTTAGGTAAAACTTAGAATCTTTCAAGTCTTATAGGTTGGTTTAGGGGCAAAAAAAAAAAAAAAAGAAAGAAAGAAAAGCACTCTCCTTTCTAAAGAAAAAAATAATCTTAACGTTCTTTAGGAGTCTACTTTATGTAATCTCTGTCTTGAGCTCTCACAACCTAGTCTATAAACTACAATGTAAAGTGCATTTACTGGGGCACCTGGGTGGCTCAGTGGGTTAAGCCTCTACCTTCGGCTCATGTCCTGATCTCAGCGTCCTGGGATCGACCCCTACATTGGGCTCTCTGCTCAGCAGGGAGCCTGCTTCCTCTTTTCTCTCTCTGCCTGCCTCTCTGCCTACTTGTGATCTCTCTCTCTCTCTGTCAAATAAATAAAATCTTTAAAAAAAAAAGTGCTTTCAGGTCAGATGTCTTAAAATACACTCCTGGTTCCTGAATTCTAATTCAGATTTTCTCTTAGTAATGATGGTTTCCTAATTTCTTAATGGCCAAGTTGTTTAAAATAGATTTTTGTAGTGTTTTTTTTTTTTGTTTTTTTGTTTGTTTTTAATTCAGTGTGTGTGTGTGTGTGTGTGCGTGTGTGTGTTCCCCTGTCCACAGGTGTGTGTGTAGGCATGGACTCTCTACTAACCTTTTCTAGCAAAGACTCACTAGAGCATCACTCCCTGTCTTCTGTTTAACATGTTTCCAACAGCTTAGAGAGATAGTATGAAAGAGAAATGAAAACCATAGAGCTTATATTGGAGTCTGATGTTTGAAAAAGAGATATTGGAAAAGGATGTTTTTTGGCCTGGCTCCCTTTTTAGATATAATTGCTGCTTCATTAGGACTTGGGAGAGTTTCCTGTGGTTAAATTTAATCAAATGGCTCAGAATAACAAACTTGTACACTCAAAATTCCAAGACAGTCCTGTATGTGAAACATAATTTTTCTAAATTTAAAACACACACACACACACACATCACAACCACTACCAACAACTGGTTTATGAAATGCTATCTGGTACTATGTAAGCCTTGCTCCTATTCTGTATTGGTGATGGGTTGATACATGATTGTGCATAGAAGGAGAAGTCATAAGAAACACATTTCAAAGTGTCTGGGGTTTCCTTGGTTCTGAAAAGAACCCAAACTTGAGCAAACGTGTCTTGAGTGCACTAAAACATTGCACGTGACCGCATTTGTTTTCTGGGCTGTGACTTGAGATTGTTATCATTACTCCCCTTTGACGGACAAGGAAACTGAGGCTTGAGCAACTTGCTCCGACATACAGGGTTAGCGTGCAGAATGGAAAGAGGCCGACTCACACTTTCTGCCCTTTTCTCCCTCACTTACAGGGTACAGTGTTAATCTCTCCCCACAGGCACCGTTGTTCAAGTGGGGGAGCCCGCCCTGAGTTGTTCTTAGTGATTCCTTTGCTATCATTGCATCAAAACCTGATCCTGATGTCACTCTGTGGACATCAAAGCTTCTCCTTGGTTTAGATAAAATTTGGTATTTCCATGAGAAAGCAGCAAGGATGGATTTAGTCTGGTTTTTCTTTTCTACCTCCTTAAGTCAAAGTACTTGGAAAGAGCTGAGTGTATTTCTGCTTCTGAATTCCTTTTTTTTTTTTTTTAATTTTATTTATTTATTTGATAGGCAGAGAGTCAGGCGGGGCGGGGGGGTTGCCGGGGGGGAGGAAGCAGGCTCCCTGCTGAGCAGAGAGCCTAGCCCAATGCAAGGCTGGATCCCAGGACCCTGAGATTGTGACCTGAGCCAAAGGCAGAGGCTTAATCCACTGAGCCACCCAGGCACCCCACTTTTGAATTCTTTGGAAATTATGGGAAACAGGCAATGAAATGACAAAAGGGGGGGGTAAGTTCAGTGTAAATGGACGTGAATATAGGACGTGGTTTTGCCTATATACTATCTTGAATGTACAGCATGACCGTGTTCCTGAGCCTTAAAGTAGCAGGTGGTTCTGTGCACACCTTTCTGAAAGGTGAGTCCCCAGATTTAAGTAACAGTACCTTCGCTGTGAATGATATTTAGAATCCAGAATCAGGCACACCACGGTATATAAAAATGCATGTGCCATAGAATTATCCAAACAGCCCACCTGCCATCTAATTCTGGTCAGAAATAAGAAGCGGTTTGGAAACTCCAACATTTCTAGAAGCCTCTTTCTGCAGGTGCCTATACACGGATCCATGATAAGAAGAGCGTGCAGGGAGTGATGTTGTTACTGCACATTCATTTAAACATGCAGAAAGCATTGACATAACTATATGCGGCTTGACAATACAATTTATGATGTTTATCACAGTCGGCTTTTTTATAGGTCTTTGAGCCAATGATATAATTTATAAGATGCCAAAATGTGTTATTAGGTACAGAAAGAATAACGAAGAAAGACAATCTTTATGTTAATAATTCTGTGCATGTTGTATTGCTGCTCTATTAGGGCAAAAGCGATGGAAACACGCTCTGAATTTCCCTCACAAAACAAGAGCAAAATTGTGCAGGTTTCCTCCCCAAATCCAGGAGGAACAATGGCCAGTAAATGGAAAAGTGCCATCTGGGTCTAGATGTGAGGTCATTGCCAACTCTACATTGGTGCTGGTAGAAAGCTTAAAATTATGATGATGCATCCTTGTTTTATAAGTGTTCTTGCCATTGGAGCCGCTAAACTGATTTTAATTTTTATTACGATGATATTTCGCCTAACTGAAAAGTCTGGCCACTTAGTGACTATAAGCTGGACTCCAATTTATTTTTTAAACCAGTCCAGTTCGCTGATAACGCTGTTGCCAGTCAGGTGAGGACACAGACGCCAGCCTTCTTAACTCCTGAAAGAAGCAGAAAGTTCACATTCTGTGAGTCACAACAGTTGTGGAGTCCTTCTTAAAATCTTTTTTTTTTTTTCAAGATTTTATTTATTTTATTTGACAGGCAGAGATCATAAGTAGGCAGAGAGGCAGGCAGAGAGAGAGGAGGAAGCAGGCTCCCTGCTGAGCAGAGAGCTCCATGCAGGCTGATCCCAGGACCCTGGGATCATGACCTGAGCCGAAGG